>NW_026939402.1:0-90208 GCF_032062105.1 Saccostrea cuccullata | reverse complement strand
ATGAAAAAATAAATAAAAACGAATAAACACATGTAGAAATAGATTTCATAATATCACACAGACAAGTGCTAATATGGTAAAGGAAGTGCTGGTAATAAAATATCTTAGAAGACAGGAGAAGCGCAAGTGTAGCCGGATTGTTTGATGACTAAATAACCCACACAAGTCGATCTCTGTCCAAAGGAGGGCGATGCACGGGATGATGCCGGTGGGACTTTGTCCCTAGTCAAAATGTGAAAATTAGCGACATCAATCAACCAAACTTGTATGAGATTTTATAAGGACCCACAGAATTTCGCCAAATTTTGCTTATGTTTAGGAAACAATGTGTAGATGTGCATATAACCAGGGTATTACGATTCCTTTATTTTTTCTTGGAATTCCAGCACTTTAAGTTTTGTGGGAGCGTGGGGTATGTCACCCATCCGCCTTCCGTATGGATAGCAGAAATGACCCAATGTCCTTCATCGGGACATTTAGGGTGTGGTTCTAAACAAAAGGGACAGCGATGAGGGCATTTGGACCGATGTTCTGTGACAGTTCTGTACCCCACATCGCAATGATCACAGTAATAGGGGTTCCCCGTCACTCCCGGTATCGATATGATGGCATCGCAATGACGGTTGTCTAACAGTATGTTCAAACAAGTTCCATCTCCCCACCCTTTGAAGATGCGCTCTAAACAGAGTTTAGTGGAAGTAGATTTGAATTGAAATATTTTCAGTCGATACTGAGGAGCTAATACCTGTTGTAATTTCGTCCACTCTGCATATCCACACGCTTGAGAGATATCACACCCGGCCTGTTCCATGAGAGCTATGGCTTCGTTCTTCTGGTCCAAGGATTGTCTATCTCCTAATCTCATACGGAGCCAACGTTTTTTCCATTCCGTGTCTGGATGTTTTGGTTTCTGACTGTGTAATCGAGTGACGACGATGGCTCTAGCCAAACAAAATTTATCATGGGGATTGACGATCCGAACGATGGATCGTTTATTGTTCTTGAAAGTTTCTTTATTCAGTTGTAGATCTTTGGTTCTGTTTCCACCACTTCCCTGTGGATTCTCGATGTGTAACAGATCGAATTCCGTGGAGCCGTCGCTCAGTTTGAACTCCTTTTTGGATTGTTGCACGTCTTGTATTTTTTTTAAAATGACGTCTTTGTTTAAATCTTTACATTGCATAAACTAGTACGACATGTCTGATTCCAGAGAATGGTGATGGAGGTTCAGGCGGAGGTAATCGTTAGGATCACACTGCATTTCAGATTTGAAGTCTTGTAACATGTTTGTGAATAATCGCCGAAGGAAAGCTGTGTTTTCTTCTTCTTCTGGAAATTCATCGAAATGAACGACATATCTATTTTCATGCGCTTTAAATTTTGGAGAGGTCTTTCCTTGAGCTAGTCTCATATGATAATACTCAGAAATGGGTTTAGGTGGTAAATCTATTTCTCTCTCGGTACTTTTTCGTTTCAATATTCATTGAGCCTGCAATGTACCTGTTTTTCTCTAGTAGAATCCATGTCTATCAGGTGATTGCTCTGAAGGTAAAATGAACCCAGAGTGAAAGAAAAACCGTATTTATACGTCGGGATGACGTCATAATGCACATTTAAGTTTTTGCACACGGCACTTTATAGAGGATGCGAACAGGTATGTAAGAAAACACAGGTAAAAAGGTATATTTCTTTTGCACACGACCCTCAGTTTTTGCACACGGCACTTTATAGGTGATGGAAACAGGTATATATAAGAAAACGCAGGTAAAAAAAAAAAGTATTTTTGCACACGGCACTTTATAGATGATGGAAACAGGTATATAAGAAAACGCAGGTAAAACGTATATTTCTTTTACACACGGCCCCTAAAATAAAATCCATGCTATATAAACCAGAGCTGGACATAAAGGATCAATCTGTGTGAGTACCTGATGATTCCACATGAGTTTCATCTATCCTGGCCCAGTGTTTCTTGAGAAGAAGATGTTTAAAGATGTTTTTCTTTATATTCCTATGTCAAACTTTGATCGGCCATTTTGACCCCGCCCTACCCCCGTGGGTCATGACTTGAACAAACTTGAATCTACATAACCTGAGGATGATTCCACATGAGTAATTTAACTTTTACTTTGAATTGAAATAAATTTAACAGTATTTTATAATTTAATTATAAACTACGAGAAAATAGTCCAAATCTAACGAAGTACAACTTGTGCATAATCGCTGTTGACATGACGATGCAAACTCGCCAGGTCTGGTCCAGTGTTTAAAACGTTTTTTTTTTTTTGCTTGTCAACTTTTTCAGGTAAGTAAAAAAAAATTCTTAGGTTGCCCCCCCTTCAAAAACGATGCTACGAGCCTGTGTTAATTGTTATTCTGACCTTTTCTTAAATTTGTTTTTTTTAATCGTTTATATGGTAATACGCTGATCATTTTTCGTGCCTTTTTTTTTATTATTATTTTTCGATGTATGGACATTCACTGATTTATACATGTCCAGGAAAATCACTATGTTTAGCTATATAGGTATGTCTACCTATATAGCTATATTTAACTATTTTGGAATAAAGTTTCTGTTTTATGAAAAGCAGACAAAAAGTCGCATAATGAGGCAGTATTCGTTTCCAATTTTGAAATCCACTGAAAACAATTCACCAAAAACCCACTTATAAAAATCTTTCTCCTTTTGTGCAATTGCAATCAAAGATCTAAAAGTTTTGGGGCTATGTATAACAGTTAATCTGTGAGAAAGCAGCTACTTTAACAAAGAAAAGCAGTTTTGGTCAACAAGATAATTGATTGGTAATCATTGAGCACAATGCAAGGCAATCACACTTAGTCATGTCTCACCGCACTTCCAGCTATCCAAACAACAAAGATGCATTTTTTTGGGTAAATAGTGTTTAAGAGGCAATGTTTTTTTCTATCTATGCCCTAGGTTGTTTTTATCAATCCTTTTAAAAAATAAATCAGACATAATTTACATGCGAATTTTTGTCTGCTTTACATAAAACAGAAACTTACTCCAAAATAGCTATATAGGTAGATATACCTTATAAAATCCAATAAATATATATATACCTATATAACTAAATATAGTGATTTTCCTGGACCTGTTATAAGAATGAATAATTTCATAAGCTGGTTATGTGGGAATTCTGTGACGTACGTATGCAATTATGCTGGTTCTAGCCTCATTAATTGTTTCACCATCTGAAATGTTTTAACTATATTCGAAAATGTGTATATTACAATTACATGCTATTATCGGCAAAAATAGTCTCAATGTTTTCACTTTCTTCTTGGGAAACCATGCTGCTAAACCGGATGAAAAAAAAAACGATGGGTAATTTTCATATTTGGGATTCGAAAATAAATACCGGATTGATTCAAATTTTCTAGTTAAGATAATCGAACCACTATTAATTCACTCAAACATGAAAAGAAATTCGTATTTATTGACAATTTAGTTTGTATATAAACAGTCTACAAACTAGATACCGTTCAGATAGGTCCATCTCAAAGGGCCCCGCTTTCAACAATGAACATAAAAATGTGAAGTAGTTTAAAAGGGTTTATTTTATAGAAAAACATTTGCGTACTACAGGGTAAGTCATTTAGTATGACTTCACGCATATTGCAAATTTACAGATATATATCAAGGTTATCGTGTATCCTAAGTTATAACTTTACTGGAATTAAGGGGAAAAAATTATGCACCAAGCAAAGATTTTAAACAGAGAGGCCAATTCTGACCATGACCTAGGGACTTTGTTCAAGGTCACTGCACATCCATTAACCAGTGGCACTCTGTGAGTGAAGTATGAGCCAGATTGTGTCAAGGAAAGAGAAGATAGGCTCCAGAAAAGAATTTTTAGCTCACCTGAGCTGAAAGCTCAAGTGAGCTTTTCTGATCACATTTTGTCCGGCGGCCGTCTGTCTGTCTGTCCGTCTGTCTGTAAACTTTTCACATTTTCGACTTCTTCTCAAGAACCACTGGGCCAATTTTAACCAAACTTGCCACAAAGTATCTTTGGGTGAAGAGGATTCAAGTTTGTTCAAATGAAGGGCCACGGCCTCATTCAAGGGGAGATAATTGGGAATTAATGAAAATTTGATGGCATATTTTAAAAATCTTCTTCTCAAGAACCACTGTGCCAGGCAAGATGAAACTTATGGGGAAACATTCTCAGGTTGTGTAGATTCAAGTTTGTTCAAATCATGACCCCCGGGGGTAGGGCGGGGCCAAAATGGCCGACCAAAGTTTTACATAGAAATATATAGGAAAATTCTTTAAAAATCTTCTTCTCAAGAATGACAAAGCCATAGTTTATCATATTTATATAGAAGCATGCTCAGGTAGTGCAGATTCAAGTTTGTTCAAATCATGACCCCCGGGGGTAGGGCGGGGCCAAAATGGCCGACCAAAGTTTTACATAGAAATATATAGGAAAATTCTTTAAAAATCTTCTTCTCAAGAATGACAAAGCCATAATTCATCATATTTATATGGAATGATGCTCAGGTAGTGTAGATTGAAGTTTGTTCAAATCATGGCCCCCAGGGGTAGGGCGGGGCCAAAATGGCCGACCAAAATTTTACATAGAAATATATAGGAAATTTCTTTAAAAATCTTCTTCTCAAGAATGACAAAGCCATAATTCATCATATTTATGTGAAAGCATGCTCAGGTATTGTAGATTCAAGTTTGTTCAAATCATGGCCCCCAGGGGTACGGCGGGGCCAAAATGGCCGACCAAAGTTTTACATAGAAAGATATAGGAAAATTCTTTAAAAATCTTCTTCTCAAGAATGACAAAGCCATAATTCATCATATTTATATGGAAGCATGCTCAGGTAGTGTAGTTTTAAGTTTGTTCAATTCATGACCCCCGGGGGTAGGGCAGGGCCAAAATGGCCGACCAAAGTTTTACATAGAAATATATAGGAAAATTCTTTAAAAATCTTCTTCTCAAGAATGGCAAAGCCATAATTCATCATATTTTCATGGAAGCATGCTCAGGTAGTGTAGATACAACTTTGTTCAAATCATGACCCCCGGGGGTAGGGCGGGGCCAAAATGGCCGACCAAAGTTTTACATAGAAATATATAGGAAAATTCTTTAAAAATCTTCTTCTCAGCAATGGCAAAGCCATAATTCATCATATTTTCATGGAAGCATGCTCAGGTAGTGTAGATACAACTTTGTTCAAATCATGACCCCCAGGGGTAGGGCAGGGCCAAAATGGCCGACCAAAGTTTTACATAGAAATATATAGGAAAATTCTTTAAAAATCTTCTTCTCAGGAATGGCAAAGCCATAATTCATCATATTTTCATGGAAGCATGCTCAGGTAGTGTAGATACAACTTTGTTCAAATCATGACCCCCGGGGGTAGGGCAGGGCCAAAATGGCAGACCAAAGTTTTACAAAGAAATATATAGGAAAATTCTTTAAAAATCTTCTTCTCAAGAATGGCAAAGCCATAATTCATCATATTTTCATGGAAGCATGCTCAGGTAGTGTAGATACAACTTTGTTCAAATCATGACCCCCGGGGGTAGGGCAGGGCCAAAATGGCCGACCAAAGTTTAACATAGAAATATATAGGAAAATTCTTTAAAAATCTTCTTCTCAAGAATGGCAAAGCCAAAATTCATCATATTTATATGGAAGCATGCTCAAGTAGTTTAGATTCAAATTTGTTCAAATCATGACCCCCATGGGTAGGGTGGGGCCAAAATGGCCGACGAAAATTTTTAACGATATATATAGGAAAATTCTTTAAAAATCATTTTCAAAAAAATAGCAAATCCATGATTGGTTATGGGACTACTTTTGGATTTAAATTTACAATAAAAAGCCATTTTCTACTTTTTCCTACCCTTAGTGCTCAGGTGAGCGATGTGGCCCATGGGCCTCTTGTTCATATAAGTCTGCTATGACCTTGACCTTTGACCTAGAAACATGGTTCAAGATTACTGCACACTGGTTATTCAAAAGTACTCTGTGGGTGAAATATGAGCCAGATTGGGCCAAGGAGAGAAAGGATATGATCCGGACAAGGATTTCTCATACAATTCAGCTATGACCTTGACCTAGAAGAATGGTTCAAGGTCACTGCACACCAGTTACCCAAGGGCACTCTGTAGATGAATTAAGATTATAAAAGGAGAGAAAAGATATGCTCCAGTTAAGAATTTTTCATGTAAGTCTGTTATGACCTTGACCTTTGACCTAGAAACATGGTTCAAGGTCACCGCACACCGGTTACCCAAGGGCACTCTGTGGGTGAGGTATGAGCCAGATTGGGCCAAAGGGAGAAGATATGCTTCGGACAAGAGATCTCGGACGGACGGACGGACAGACTGATCACTATAGGGGGCCCGCCAAGCAGGGCCCTAACTAAAAAAATAGAATGAAACTTTCGTTTTCTTAACTACCGTTTCGTGTTTGTCAATAACCAGCTCAACCAATCAACGAGCTTGGCGCAAATATTGTATTAAGAATTCAAGACACAGGATTCGCGAAAGTCTTATAGTACAACCAGTGCCTACGGTAATATTTCTTAAAGCAACTTTAGAGTTATTTTCTAAGATGTCTGGAAGAAGAAGAGTCCGACTTCCTGGAAGATTTCAAGAAGGTGAAAGACGTAAGTATGGTAATTTGTAATATGATCAGAGTAGAAAATTTTATAATAGTACATTATGTAGGCACCAAAAGTATCAATTATATATTACCGATGCCTTGAACAGTATTGAAAACAAGCTAATTCAGAGAATTTGTGTCCCCCGCTTAGGGAAAAAGTAAACCATGCACAGTTCGGGGAGGGGGGTTGTCGGATCCCCCTGACTTAAGTTGAAAAATTATTAAATCTAAACATGTACACATACTGAAGCAAATAAAATATGCCAATATGGATATAAGATGTGATTGCTTATTCTTTATTATGAGTTTAGAAGATTCTTTTTATATGGAATATTTATCACTCTGTGATGATGATTTTATGAGTTTGTAGAAGCCGCACCTTATAATTTTTTCATTTCACATGCTGAAGACTATCATTTAGTTAAAAAAATTTCAGAAAAAAAGAAAATACATCGTCCCGAACTCGAACCCGGATCTCCCGCACATGAAGCGAGCGACATACCACTACGCCATATATTCCCTCCACTTTATTTAAACTACTAGTATATACAAAGATGAAGTCACATACATGTGTATATTTTCAAAATTTGACACAATGCATTGTGTCTAATTTGACCTTTATTAAACAGTTGTAATAGATGTAATAAGAATATAGAGTCCGCCGAGAACCTGTTTTATACGTTGTTACTCTCTCATGTCCCTGTGCTAAAAATAGCGACATGTAATACAATAAATACTTCTAAAACAAACGGGGCGGGACACTTTGAGAGGGTCTTCCTTAGGCCATAGGAAGTTATGTAAAATTTCATGGCCTAAGCTCAAAGGGTTCTCGAGATATCGTGTGGAAACGAAAAGTGTTATAACAGACAGAATTTGCGATTTTATGACCTTGAACTTTGACCCTTTGACCTCAAAATCAATAGGGGTCTTCTTTAGTCCAAAGGGAGTTGCTATGCAAAATTTCATTGCGAAAGCTCAAAGGGTTCTCGAAATATCGTGTGGAAACGAAAGCGTTACAGACAGAAAGACGGACGGACGGACGGACGGACAGACAGACGGACAAACCCAAATTAATATCCTCCACTTTTCAAGCGGGGGACAAAAATGGCTTGGCTTTGTATAATGTATAGGTCGACAGAAAACCCTCTGGCCTGGGGTCATAAAACTTGGACAAGCTAGCTATTTCACCTTCGACAGCGATACCCACTCCAAGGGCTATGTCATCTTAACACAATGATTTTTCAAAAATATAAATTCTTGTTACAAGTATATTCATTAGTTCAGTAGCTATATCTTCTCCATACCATTTCCCCTGTAAATCACTTACGTAGCATCGTGTTTGAACTTTTTTTTTCAATTCCAATTTCTTCCACTACCATTTTCCAACTGAACATTAATAAATTACCTTCATACTCATGTACTGTAGTAAAAAGGGTGGGGTCAGCATTTCAATGAACATTTTCGATTGAAAAAGTTATTTCTGGAAAAAGTGCTCCCCCTGTTGCCTGAATCACGCTATTTCATATAATCCCGTGCTAACCTGAATGTTTGAGTCCATTCTGAAACCGCGTGTGATTGATTGATTTAAAATATTGTTTAACAACGAGCCGGTACTTTCGTCAAATTGTAATAGTTCCACATGGAATCTTTCATTAAGTGGTCAGTAATGGAATTTCAAATCTGGATCAATTCTTTTGCAGAATTGCCTCACCAGTTTCCTCCAACCAGTACGATATTCCTTCAATGTGAAGGTATCAAGGTGCCGCCTGGTCAAGCTGAAGAAACATTCAACATCATCTGTTGTGGCGGCTCTTAGGTGTTCGGGATAACCGAGAATGTGTTTCAGACTTTCCATATTAACCACTTGACATGCACAACGTCCACCTCCATCTTGTCGGTATCAACAATTGCAAACTTAAACACAACCCAGTGCAAAGTAATTAAACAACGCAAATGAAAGAAAAATAAACATTTAATTGGTTTTGGGTAAAAAAAACTGGATTTGTAACCTACATGTATATTGGGAATGTCGACTTTGTGCTCACAGTCAGGTATATATAATATATTGTATTCGATATGTAAATCATACATAAGTAAATTCCCTGGTAATTCTAACGTTGAAACAATGAAATACTAATATGCCTACTACACAGCAAGCCGCCGGAGGCCACTGATAATTCTGCGTCCGCTGCGTATCATAACGATACATAATCATAACGAAAACTAACTTCTTAAAGTAGGGGCCTAGTCGTGGTAAACCGGAAGCCGGAATTAGCCGTTTTCGGTTTTAATATTATGGTTCATATAACATTAGCAAGAACGTAAACAATGTCTACGGAAGTGTTGAAGGGGTGTATAAAGATGATTGAGGGTATTTTTGTGCAAGGATTGAAATTTATGCAGTATAAAAACATGCGCGAGGTCGAATGCCAGTCGTTTCAGATATATTTAACTAGGATGTTATATTGATACTATACGTTTTGATTGCATTGGTTCAAATCCAATTTCTCTGATACCTATATAAATTGGTTTACAGAAAATGTAGCAAATAATTTCCTCTTAAGCCATTAAATAATTCTTTTCGTTCATTGTTTTTAGTTGTGCACAATTGGTTCGATATGCAGATGGGAATTTCCTACTTTCGTTTTGACGGCTAATTTTCTACATACGAATGAAGATACGCAGTTATAATAAATAAAAATCAACACAGGCTACAGATGTTGTATGTGAAATTTAAGACATAATTTTGCTTGGAAGACATTGTATATCTTGCTTATTATCTTTTGTAAGTAGTAATAGGCATCCAGGAAAGTCGCATCATTAGTAGTGGACATGCCCACCCCCTTGTATATAAAATATTCAGCATTAAGTGTGAGAATAAAATTTATGTTTATTATTAGAAACAGGTGTACAAATTTTGAGAAAAATTGTTCTTAAAAAGAATATTTAACTTTTTTAGCTGATTTATAAATATTTTGCTGACATAAAAAGCCTTTAGCTATTAAACTGCGATGGGGGTACCTGTATGTTTTACCCCATATCTCGGTGAAAAGACAGATGGCCAATACATTTATCATGCCTAAAAGATACTTCAAGCATCGGTTGACAAAAAAATCAGGGTAAACAAATTTATAATTCTAGTAGAGAGGTTTATTTCAGTTTTGAGCTCAGTTACTTTATTAGTAAAATGAGATTAATTCTTCAATATTTTCTTAGTTTCAAGCAGTAATGTGTAATGCAGCCTGAAATTATTCATTACAATCCTTACCCTTATGATTCATGTTCAAAGGAATTTATTTCCCTTGTGCTATGAAATAAAATATAGACTCTTTATAACAGTCGTGATTTTGTTTTTGGTACAAGAGGGTACATGAGTGTTTCACACCCTATCTCATTAAATATATAGATTATCTATCTACTTCTTGTGCTTTTGAAGTAGATAAAGTATCTCTTAATGTAAATCAGGACAAAAATTGCACCGTTATCCAATTAATTCCACGAGTAGGGACCTACCTTAAATTCTAAACAAGTGTATTTCTGATTTCTGTGTTTTTTAATAGCAAAACGTGCGAGGATGCACTTGTAAAGGTAAACATATCACCAGCATTTAGGTAGCTGTCAGAGCTCAGTCCATAATAATCACTATTCCTACTGTGCATTAAGGGTCAGATGTTAATTATATATGCAAAAGATTTTGATGAAAAAAGTCTGTTCCTCATGCCAATGTTGTTATGGCAAATGCTGTAAGAAAAAAAAAAAACGGAAAAAATCAAAATTTTCATAAATATAATTCAAGTTATAAAGATGTAATTAATGAAATTAGGGACAATAAATTTAAGCAAATTCCTGTAATCAATCTAACCTTTCTAAGCCTGGATAAGAGGTGTTTGCAACAAAGTCATTGCAGTTTTCTTCTCAAACTCCTTAGAACACATAAAATCCATTCTTGACTAATTTTAATATGTGGAGTTTGGTCGTCCCCCTAAACAGACTCTTGTTGTCCACTCCGATGTATATGTCATGGCCCTCCACAAATTTAACATAACCCCGCGGTACTGCAAAGTTTTCTGGGTTCTCAGGAACAACCTAAATTATTGATAAAAATGATAAACTAGACATATTCCAGGGACGTAGTATCGGGGGGGGGGGGGGGGGGGCCCCCCACCCACTTTTTCTGCCGACATTACCTTTACTATCGGAAATGTTTACGGAAAGGAAGGTCCCCCCCCCTCCACATTTCAGCATAGTGTAGTGTTACAAGAAAAATTTACCCCAAAAAGTTTGAATTGAAAGATATTTGGTGTTGAAAAAAGTTAGCCACTGACACCCACTCCCCCCACACCCACCCACCCACCCACGAAATAGGATTTTCGACTTTGGGCAACTGATAATTTCTTTTCCTTTTTTTTTTGCTTGTCAACTCTTTTTGGTAAGTAAAAAAAATATCTGAGGTTCGCCCCCCCTTTCGAAAACGATGCTACGTACCTGTATTTATTAGTATC
Organism: Saccostrea cuccullata; assembly: GCF_032062105.1. Lineage (NCBI taxonomy): Eukaryota > Metazoa > Mollusca > Bivalvia > Ostreida > Ostreidae > Saccostrea > Saccostrea cuccullata. Next base: position 79,056 of record NW_026939402.1, on the reverse strand, counting down.
CTCGTCATTGGTCATTTGAAAAATTATTTTGTTAAAACAGATTCTGATTGCACACATAAGTACTCTGAAGGTGACATCAAGAAGATGCTTGAGTTTCTGATTGACAATATCTATGTGGTTTTTGGAGACCAGGTATTCCAACAATCTATTGGAATTCCTATGGGCACAAATTGCGCTCTGTTATTAGCAGACTTATTTTTATATTCATATGAAGCAGAATTTATGCAAAATCTTTTGCGTGAAAAGAAGAAAACACTTGCTGTGGCCTTCAACTCGACATTTAGATATATCGACGACGTATTGTCAATTAATAATGATAATTTCCATTCCTATGTCGACACGATATATCCTGGTGAGCTTGAGATAAAAGATACCACAGAGTCCGACACTTCTGCTTCATACTTGGATATTTTACTTGAAAAAGACGCTAATGGTAATCTAACAACCAAGCTATATGATAAACGCGATGACTTTAACTTTTCTATCGTCAACTTCCCTTACTTATGCAGCAATATACCTTCATCACCTGCATACGGGGTATTTATATCTCAGTTGATTCGATACGCAAGAGCATGCTCTACGTATGAACTATTTCTAAAACGAGGTAAGTCATACAAACAAGTTTATGAAACAAGAATATCAACAGTCTCGTTTAAAGTCATCATTTCGTAAATTCTATGGTCGATACAATGACCTTGTCAGCAAATACAATTTATCATTGAATGAAATGCTGACTGACGTTTTTCATACAAATTGTTAGTCCATTATTTATACACTGAATTGACCACGGATTTTTTCCTGATTATGACAACGAGCACACGGCGGGTGTGACCGGTCGGCAGGGGATGCTCACTCCTCCATGGCACCTGATCCCACCTCTGATGTTTCGGAGGTCCGTGTTTGCTCAGCTCCTATTTTGTATATTTGTTTAATGGACGTTGAGATTGAATACTGTTCGTTATTTCCATATCCTTCTTCTGACAAACTGTCAAAGTTCGAAATTGCCATTAAAAGGGTTATAAACGAGGGTGCCACCCTTATTAGCTCCTGTGGATGTCCATAATTTGCTTCTTTGATTCAGATTGCTCGCTGATAGTCATACAAACCGATAACCGAATTCAAGCCCGTCTAGGATATTCCATAAATTCAGTCCGTGGTGATTCAACTTGTACCTAAATATATATAATGCATTACAAAACACAAAAATCCACATATTCTGTGATAATAAGGTGATGAAATTTGAATTGTATGCACTACATAAAACATAGGTAACTAAACTTTTTTTTCATGTGTGTATATGAGGAATGTTTAGCTGCCTTGTCTGTGCTAAGCTGATTATTGCTCGTAAAATGGGGGACCTATGAAAATCGTTCCTGTTGAAGTTCTAGATATCAGACGCACACAGACGGCAAGGCATATGGTATAACATGGATATTAACTATAACCACACAATTCAGCAAAATCCACCAACTCATTATTTAAGCATAAAAGCATTTCGATTTATGCCTAGCTCTGAATTAGCTCTCATGATCAACAAATATCAAATAATGGAGGATGGTACAATTAAACTAACAGACAATTCATTGTAAGTTCTGTATTCTCCTTATCTAAGAAATATCAATCTTAGGAAGATGGGGAGAACAATTAAGGCGTCCAAAATACCTATTTGCTTCACATTATTCAAATAAATGTGGACCGCACTCTGGGAAAAGTGTCTTAATGACATTTTTAATGAAAATGAGTTTTTCACTGGAAATTAGTGGCACTGATCTGAAAAAAAATATAACCAAGTTTGGTTGTTTAAATCTTAATAGTAACCAAGTTACAGGCGATTGAATGACATCATTTATAATGTGTACAAGTTGCTGTCCTTTAAAAATGGACTGAAATACGTGGACCATATGCGTGTTTTTCCAACTGAAATTCAATTAAGAAAATTTTTATGTGTAAGGAATATTCATGAAAGGTTTGTTCACTTATTCTAAAATCATCTGCCATTTATAACTGATCGTAGTCTCAAAGCACAAATATGAAATTTTATCTCCGATTAGCGATCTTTAGTATTGTAAGCTTTAACATGTTTAAAAAATCGGGTTATTTTGACACGTGTAACACATATTGGCTGGGAGTTGACACCTGTTTTGGATTTAAACGGAGAATTTATCATGGGAAAAATGGAGATCTGTTGGTTCACGTGTAGCAAACCTCTGTACAACGCAGATTTGTTTTTTTTATTTTGTCGGAGTCCCCTCCCCACCCCCCAAACACATTAAAAGCCCTTGCTACAGACCTTTATCAAACAATAATTAGATTGCTGAAATATTGAATTATTTTGTGTGTCTTGATGCACAAAACTAATGCTGGTGAAAACTTGCTCTACTTTAAAAGCTTTAAAAGCTACATGTATCTCTGTTAGGTGACGTTACTCATTCAAATTGTTAAGTTGTGTATCTATTTACTGTAACTTCTTAAAATGTTTGTACCATAGAATCAATGTTTAGTATAAAATTAAATGTAAAAGAGGAGATCGCATCTGCCAATGAATATGTAAATGCGATATGCAGATTTAAAAGCGCGATTTGCCAATGAATGGCATATTTTAATTCAAATGGGCGAATTATTCTACGGGCAAGTTACATATGGTGCGAACTCTCTAGCATTCGCGCGCATGCGTAGCCTGTCGTTTGCCCAGGGCATCCGGTTTAACTTCGCGTATATATTTACTGCGTGGACCGCAGGGTCCACGCAATAAACCCATGAAACGGCGTAACGTCATTCTAACGTAAATCTAACGTTGCGTAGGAAATTTTTTTAATTCAGGATTGTTTTACGTAAAATGTTTAAGTTTTACTTATACTAATTAACTATTAAAATAAATATCTATAATATTTTTTTTTTAATTCTTCTTTGATTATTACATATGATATATTTTGAAAATTATAATTATTCGTCTTTTATTTGAAAGTTCACAATAATGACAGGGTTCAAATCAATAAAATCATTTATACTTTATCTATACATTTAATTCCACTCTATTCCGGAAATGGACTAGGGCAAGTTTATTTTGAAATGCTGGTCGCACATATGGCCTCACATGCGAGAACAGGTATTGCAGCCGAGATTCAGAAAGTCCACTTGCGGGGAGAACATCTGGTCTTCTAATTTCTGTAAACTGAAAATCCTTGTCTTTTAAAATTGAGATCTTTTCTGTTTATGTTTATGTGTAGATACTTGAAGAAACTGGTCATATTAAATTACAACTTAGGAGGTACTATTAGTTACATAGTTTTTGAGTGACAGGGTATGGGATGTTACCCCACCTCCGATGATTTTTTCGTGAAATCCTGGCTTACGATTGGTTGAAGTATGTCACGTGAAGGCGGTGGATTTCTTATACCCGGTCAGTTGTAAATCCATACCCGGTCAGTTGTAATCTATACCCGGACGATGTATTACGTCACAAACACAAACGTGACGTCATAATAGGCACAGTATAAGCGTGATGAAGGATTTAGCAGAGAAAACCATTTATAAACTACAGATAAAACGTAAATGTTACATCGGTGGGGTAAATTCGTTACACAGTCTTTTAGTGACAGGGTATGGGATGATACCTGGTTGGTAAATTTCATAACTGACTCGGCTCCGCCTCGCCAGGTATGAAATTTACTAACCAGGTATCATCCCATGCCCTGTCACTAAAAGACTATGTAACTAATAATACCTGGTTAGTAAATTTCATACCTGGCGCAAAAATTGATTAATTTTATCATGTTATCAAACTTCCATCTCAAAATGTTACTATACACAACCATTTTGAGAGACAATTAAATTACATGTATTTTGTCCAACAAACATGACAGACCAACACGCTGCAGCTATGTGCAGACATTAAATATGCAGAGCTGCAATGAAAAATAGTAAGGCGGGGTCTAGGGACCACCAAGGCCCCGTGCTGCTGAAGATTTTTTTGCAAATGGACATGTAATCTGAGGCATGTTTCCATCTTTTTACTTTAAAACATTGACATGAATGTGATCGGCCATCTAAAACCGAAACGATGATACAAGCAAGCATTGTAAGAATTATGAATATATTATAATAGTAGCAACTATAGACTGCCAGCTATGAAAATACTGGTATTATAAACTTTGAACGAGAAAAACCTGAAATCGGAATTATATACAGAGAAATCGTAAGGCGTATTTTAGACGCTGATTACGTATGCCTTACGCCAAAATCGTAAGGGTTGGCAGCTCTGAATATGGGAGAAGTTGACAGAAATGAAATCTAGCTTTTGTACAATTGAGAAAAGAATTTAGAGAATTTAATCCACAATTAAGCATAAGTTTTTGTGCTCGACTAGCTCTTATTAGCATGACTTCCGTGATGCACCATTTACTGCACACAAAATGATAATATAACCAATAAGATTATATGGAGTATCTTTAACAGTAACATGTGTTACATGAACATTTCTGCATAAGTAACATTGTGTTTCTTTTTATTTTTTATGGATATTTAAAGAATATTATTGAATACTGGCAATATTTAGTAATTATAGCCTGTATGTACAGTATACATGTTAAAAACAGCTGATCATAAGCTTTGTACTGTTTTAAGTACAATTTAATGAGCTTAATGTACTGGTTGTACTGAACCTGATACATTGAGTAAAATAGTAAAATGTAGATATGAATGATGTGTATTCATCACTGTTTCGATAGCTATATAAACAGATCAAACTATATTTTCATTCAAATTACTGTCTAACACATCTTTAAACTAACATCTTTAGCGCAAGAGAGGATTAAATGGAATATATTTTCAATAAGAAACAAGAAAGGCTATATTTATGACCTACATGAGACATAAAACTAAAAACCAATTAAAAAGGAACTTACCACAGCGGAAATATTCAACACAATCCTGCGTGCGAAGTGTTTTCTTTTTCACAATCCAAAGTGAAAGCGAAAGTCTGAATGCGCATGCGCGAATGTGTAGCAGGGAGCTGCCGAAAGTTGAATCTAAATTTTATTTTGTTATTGACCAATCAGAACTTGCCTTTTTATTCAGTTTGGATAAACCGGAAGTAAGACAGTCTAGCGAAATTCTTAGGCACTTGGGGGTATAAAAACATCTTTTTCTTCGAAGGGACGGCATTTGAGCGGAACGAAACGGTACATATATTGATAGTAAGTTATATTAAACGATTAATTGCGTCAAGTCTTCTGAGAAAGGCCCACAATACGTCAAACCCGAATTTGCCTCAATACTATATATTTACATTAACTTCCAGTGCCCGTGCACGAATTGATGAGAAACGACCATACCTATAAATCTATTTATGAAATGTTTTTTATCATATGTGCAACTTGAAAAATTTGTTGAAAGGTCTATATAGTCATTCCGTTGTGTCCAACAACCAATACGAATAAAGCAGGTACGTTCTAATAAACTGCATACATTATGTTTAAAGTTAACTCGTCATTTAACTGACTCGAAAGAGGTTTAGTCCTCATTACTGTATTTATAGGTAACTCAGGTGACCTATTGCTATCTGTTGCTACATAGTTTCTGGATATGGTGAATACTCTCCATGGTTATCCTTATGTGACGGGGGTCCTCCCCGTCATTGGCACTGGTAATTAATGACGATAGTTTTTATTTACATCGTTTATTTACATATTTACAACACAGATATATATATAAGAAATCACAATTGTTCACAATACAAAAACACATCCACACTCGTTGACTTTCAGACTTGTTCTCCTCTCTCTCTCACTCATGTTCCCAGGGCCCCACTTTCTCACACAAATCATTCTAGTGCTCACTTTCATCTCTCAGAACTCTATCACGCACAATAAACAACGATAACAGAAATGACAAATAAACAAATTATAAATCCATGCTTGTCCACTCGCTTTCTCTCTAACTAACTCAAATCACACTCTTGGGATACAGGGCTACAACGCCTGCCAGGCATTCTAACTCTCTCATTTACAATTAATTAACTTGGGTGATTGCTCTGTGACATACCTCCCCTCTTAAGTGTGGCGTCCCGACACACTAATAAAATTACATGTAGTAGACTGATAATGACAATTTGATATCGTTTACATAATTAGCTGTCTATACAAGAATCACACAAATTTAGATAAAGAGACCTTACTACACATAGAAATAACAACATAGTTTTACATGCATACACATTTCATGTTTTACCTTTTTTTCTTAAATTTTTGCGTTTTATCTTTACATTTTTTTTTAAACAAATGTTCATTTTAGGATTTGATATACATGTACATTATGTACACAACCTACGTATATACACTCAAGTAGTTATTTCTTTGACTGAATAAAATCTCATAATTACATATGCATCTTGCACACTCTAACTTCTTTGCATCAAGACTAAATGATTTACACGCACCATTTATAGACAAAGAATTATTTGTATCATCAATATATCATGCAAAGTCTTTCAAAATATCAAAGTTAAAAATATAACTATACTGGAAATCTCGGGCAATAAAAGCATTACACATATTATCAGATTTTTTTTCACCAATTCTTATAACATGTATAATAAAGTCGCATTTTCCCAATTATGTCGTCACAGTCGCCCGTTGCCATCAAAAAGGTCACTCCCCAGGCCCGTTTTGTTGCGTCTCGACGCACGAATTCTTCACTGAAAATCATCTCACTGGATCCATTATCAATCAACTTGAAGACCATTTGACTCCTTACACGTCTTCCAATTTTGGCGAAACAAAATTGCGGATTTAAATGACAATCACCCCCTCCAGTTTTGGCGACACAAAACTTGAGGGTAAATTTTCAAAAACATTTTTCACAGACCGACGAAACTTCAATTTCTGTCTTCTGTCACCGGCTGTCCTCAGGAGTACTGGATGCGAACTTTAGTTTTCGGAATCGGCATCTTTCTCATCGTTACACTGGAGTGCGAGGTGCCCTACATTCCGACAGTTGTTACAGATCGGTCTCCCGTCGATGATCCTGGGATTTCGGTCCGGTCTTTGGCGGAATCCATGACCTCGTCCTCGAAGGTTTGGCGGAATGTATTGTTGCTTAGAGGTGAAAAGTCCGATCTCGGTAGCCATCACGGACACCTTTGCTGTGTGTTCTGCAAGTGCAAGGGACTTTTCCAGCTCTCCTGTTCTCATAATGCCGCACGACGTATGTCTATCTGCCACTGTTCCCCTGGTCATCCGGACATCCACCAGAAAGTTATTGCACTCATTCCTCTTTGCGTGCCTGAAAACTTCGTCGAATGTTTTAGGAATGGGAAGTAAAACATACCTCTTGATTTCAGACATTAATACTTGAAAGAATTGCTACTTAGTGAGAGTTTCTTTTTGCTGTCTAGGCATGTCCATGTACGCACGTGTAGCGAGCTTCGTTATGTTTCCATCGTAATCCTCTACAGTTTGCGTCTCCTGTTTTTCCGAGTCATTTTCCTCAAAAATTTTAAACAAGAGTTAATTTCCCAAAGTATCTGTTGACATGGTTAAGTTAATCTAATCCGACCGCTGCCCACCATAATATGTGACGGGGGTCCTCCCCGTCATTGGCACTGGTAATTAATGACGATAGTTTTTATTTACATCGTTTATTTACATATTTACAACACAGATATATATATAAGAAATCACAATTGTTCACAATACAAAAACACATCCACACTCGTTGACTTTCAGACTTGTTCTCCTCTCTCTCTCACTCATGTTCCCAGGGCCCCACTTTCTCACACAAATCATTCTAGTGCTCACTTTCATCTCTCAGAACTCTATCACGCACAATAAACAACGATAACAGAAATGACAAATAAACAAATTATAAATCCATGCTTGTCCACTCGCTTTCTCTCTAACTAACTCAAATCACACTCTTGGGATACAGGGCTACAACGCCTGCGCCGCGCACCTGCAACCTATCAGGCATTCTAACTCTCTCATTTACAATTAATTAACTTGGGTGATTGCTCTGTGACACTTATTACACCGTTTCTTTCAGTCAACCTCTTTAATTCTTTTTTCACTTCTTGTTTTTTGAACACAGAAGGATAGATGGTTTTCATTTAGCCCCTCCATCTTAAAATATACAAAACCTTCCACATATTTCACAATTAGTTACAATCAATACAATTAATTAATAGACCTGATTTTTTTCGTATTCTGTTTACATACATTTACAGTGACTTTTTTCAAATATAATGCATAATAATAACGCTCCTACGTCCTCTAAAAAATTGGAGAGGATCGTATTTCATCCAAGTCCTTCTACATTTCACAAGCAAGATTTTTCATAATTTGCAGCTGTTCAATGATTGCAACTGGTGGAGGGTTTGACCTTTTTCGCATTCTCTTTTCCAGTCTCTCCCGCCTCTCCGCACGTCTTTGTCGTCTTCTGTAAAAATTACATGCTAATTTATATCTGTTATCATTTTTAAAAAAAACCAAATTACATTTTTAATACTGATTTAATTAATCACGTTCTTTTTAACACGCCATATGAAAGACTAGTTGAACATCTGTATACAATTTTAGTCTCTTTTCAGAGAGTTTATCATTGTGATAAATCCTGTTGTTTAATTGTTTTATTTTAAACATGCAAGGAAATTCGATCGTGAGTGAGCAAATTGGATAAATAGAATAACAATATAAGGTTATATAAAAAAAGGTCTACCTCATCTCTAGCATGATGGAATCTTCTACACCTACAAAAGGTGTCAAATTTGGGTCCATGGTGGTGAATATGGCTGGACTACGTAGCCTTCGGCCGTAGTAGTCGTGGTGGTGGTGCATGATGGCTGCATTGTTGTTGACGAGTAGCTGAAAATTGTAAACAAATGTTAATAGCTATCTAGATCCTAGTTTAGTTTTCGAGTAACTATTACATATAATTGTTACGTTCAGTGACTAGTGACTGATGCTGTGACTAGAAAAATAAAAAGAATTCGTAAAAAAAAATATGTTAATCGATGAAGTATACGCATTCTACAAATAGTAAAGTCAATTATTAAACTTGCCTTTAAGTCATTCGCGTACGTGATTGGCTTTCGTAATTAATATGGAACCATCTGCTCAAAAACTAGTCTCACAGCCTTAAGGATTACTCATCATGGCTGCTCTAATGCTTTTGGCATATTCCTTCGACGCGGACCAAAGCCATTGGATCATTAAGTCCAACTTTTCGAGTGGTTTGCAAAACTTATTAATAGATAGAGAATATTCATAAATTACACCAAGATCCTATATGATTCTTATGGAATGTTCTTTCCCGTCCTAGGAAGCAAAGGGAAAGTTTCCATCAAAATTCTCAAAACACTGGGAGGAGGGACATAACCTGTCTGTTACTAAATACCTATGTTCTGTAAATGGTTGCAGTGCGGAGGTCAAATAATATGACTCATCATATGAGGTTCCACATTTGCAGGAAAGAGTAAAGATTAGTGTGAGGTGATTCAGACGGTTATATAGACCCGGGACTTTACACATTTAAAAGAGGCTGCCTTAAAGAAGCTTCGAACTCGGGATAGGCCCAAGAACACCAAGGTGATTCCAGTGCAGATAAAGGGATAATTTTACGTCTTTTTTCCCCAAGGATATGCCAGATCCAATAAGTAAATCGTCTGAATGCCAAGTATTTATATACTCTGTAACACCTGTGTAATATAAAATCAATCATGAAGAAAACACTATATTATAAATTATCTGAAATGTTTGAAGGAAAAATCAAAAACTTTCAGAAGAAAAGTTATCTGTATACATTAAATCGTGTATAGGTTCTTCATCAAGGGGCCCATCAGTGTCTACCAACTCATACATGGAGACTTCCAGGACATCAATATTGAGGCAATTTCCCTGAAACCGATTATGTTCCGTGATGCACTTTAAATCCTTTGTTTCTATTTTTTCCCAAAATGGGTGCAATTTCATGGCAGCATAAACAATCCTGATTTGTTTTCATTACCTGGAACCTGTCAAAGACACACCTTGTAATATAAGTCCTATTATATTTATTGTTCATATATGAAATATATGCATTTATTATTCTAATAGTGAATGTGTGAACAAAAATTTTCAATCTGATATAAACTAAAACTAGTAGAATATTTGTTTATTTTCATACCATGCTAAACTCTCTCTGCGGATACCAATTACTCCTATTGCATTTTCCTCCTCAAAATCATCTCCTTCCGATTTTTTTAGATTCACTTCTATTGCTGCCTTGTGTTGGTTTAATTAAGGCTTAAAACTACAGGGTCGTGTTTCTTCTAGAACTAGGAAAAATTCATCTGACAAGTCTTCTGCCATCGTTTTGAATAAGATAAAGCGAGAATTTGCAGGAAGCTCACCTCAGAAAGAAAAAAAAACATCCACGTGACCTATATCATTAATTGTCGGCATTTCTCGGAGAACTGCAAAAGCTGGCATTTATAGATTACTACATTCAGCTGTGCCTTGTTATCTGATACTTGCTTACCAGATTCAGTGTGAGAATCCTAATAATGTAAGTATGCTAAGGACATTGAATGCAGACAAAATATTTGATGCCCCCTTCGAAAAAGGGAGGGCATATTGCTTTGCTGCTTTCTGTCGGTTGGTCGGTCCACTTAGTTTCCGTTCATTTTCTTTGCAACCGTTGCACATACTGAAATGCCTCAATAAGATGTGTTCGGATGTTTCTCTCTGGTTCCCACGTGGGATCTTCATATCCTTCCTACTTAATAAATAATTCTGATTTTCCATTTTCATTCTTTCACGTAACATTTCGTCTACATAGTAGAATCCTGTTTTATTGTAATTATCAATTTCAAGTAGCAATTAAAAACATGTACTACCTTTCTTTACGAAATACACCAAGAAATTTATGACATTATATTTATCACATTTCTATATTTATAGAAAAAAAAAGTTTTATACCTTCCATTTGTTAATCAATCATACATGTATAAATGATTGGAGCTATTGTAATTAAAAATTTGGACACCTTGACCTTTGGCAAAAACTAACATATGTCTTTTGCTGACAAGTTATTATTTTTGTAAAAATTTAATCTCACGTATCATTTAAGATTGAGTTTACAAATTCCTTGGTTTGTTAAAAATAATGAAAAAAGAAAGACATTCGTAAACAAAAAGAAAGTGGTGTAAAAAAGGGAGGACAAGGCGGTGGTGGGGAGGGCGCCCGCTTCCTCATTGTCATAGGAGATATCGCAGACACAGGGCCACCACAAGGAAGATTACGAAAGCAGACGCCTGTACTCTGATATATCGTAGACATTTACGAGAATAGTTTATATCATAATCAAATTGTAAATTATTTTGGGGTGTCAGAAAAAGGATAAAACTATATGTATGGATACCAAAACTTTTCGTGGAAAATATTCATGGTGCAGACATACACTGTTAAGCAATTAAATTACGCTAATACATACAAATTACGCAATTTATTGTGCTTTAGATGAAGTCTGAATATTCGACTACATGTAACAAATTTCAACATCTAATGATTTTATTGAAATAATTGCTTTTTCTACACAGTTTTCCCAAGGCGCTTGTCTTTGATAGGCTGTGGATTATTTCAATAACTAATTCCTCGATAGAAATTGGCTTCAGGTTCCAACTGATAGACATTCACTTTATCTAATTCATCAAATACTGAAGATCCATCAAGGCTAATATCGTCGTTGTTGTCAAAGTTAATTAACAATGAATAATCAACTATCGCAATTTCATTCATAATGATTTTTAGCTCTACTGGTCAGAATCCAGAATTGCCAGTATATCACCTGAGGATTATACTGTACAGTTAGGAATGTGGGCAAGAGGTCATGGGGGAATATATCATATAGACAGAATTACGTGGTGACAATTTGGAGGAGTCTAGGTCATTGGGGGGGGGGGGGGGGTACATAATTGGTTTTTGGGATCAGTAATTAGAGTCATGGGGAGACTGATAGATAATGCCCCTAGTAAATTATCATTAGCAGCTGTATAGTATAGGGAAGATGGTCAATAAGATTTGGAGAGATATATGGTATATATGCCAGAATAATATGGGCAATTAAGAAAAAAGCTGATACTGTGATTATGTTGCGTTTATAGTAGTGCACTGAAATAAAATATGACTAGATGGTATTACCTTTGATGTTTAAAATGCAGAATGATGTTTCAATCTTGTAGGTTGTAGACTGAGATGTCTATTCTACAAATAAAATACACGTGTATATAAATCAAAATCGGAAATATAAAAATTTAAAATTGGTTGAATAATAAAGCAATATGAGCATTTGGACCTCCAGTATGGATGCCAACGGTAGGTTACTTGCTAAATTTTGGTCAAGTGAAAACTATCTATACCCGTCTTTGATTAAATAATATAGTTGAAAACATCTATTTTGCCTAAAAAGTGCTGCGAGAATCCCACTGTCCTGTCATTATAATTGGTCCACACATTCGTACGAAACCTTACCCTTTGTTTTGAATTTTATACATGTGAACCGGGACAGAGGCATATATTAGTAGAGAGGTACTTCTGTGCAATCCTGTGCAAATATCCCCTTACAAGGGGAGATAATCAAGAAAAAAAACATAAATATTGTGGGATCAATAATAAATCTTCCCAAGTTGTTCTGTGGAAAATGTGAAAAGTTTACAGACGGACGACTGACAACGGGTGATCAGATAAGCTCACTTAAGCTTTCATCCCAGGTGAGTTATAAATACTAATTTTAAAATACCCAACACAGGTTAAGTTTGACATCTGGGTATTTCACTGAGTATTAAATCACATCCTGTGTATAGGGATTAGGAGACAGATGGCCACAGGTACACTGCTAGCCCCCAAGGCATTCATACCTGTGCAAAATAAGCCCCTCCCTCACCTGGAATTTACCACCCGGTAAAAATAATCTCTGCCTTTAAAGAAATAATACATTTTCTCTATAACAACCCCCCCCCCCCCAACACTAGAACATCTGACCCTTGGGCCATGAAATTCACAATTTTGCAAAAGGCGCTCATCATAAATATGTTGTTGGTTAGTTTATTCAATATACAGGAGCAGAGAAGAAGATTTTTAAAGAAATAATGCATTTTCACTATATAATCAATAGAGTCCCACCCTAGCACTTGAACCCCTGACCCAGGGGCCAAAAAATTCATATTTTTGGAAGAGGCATTCTTGCTCATCATAACTATGTACTTAGTTTATTTACTATCCAGGAACAGAGAAGAAGATTTTTAAAGAAAAAAATGAATTTTCTCTATGTAATCAATATAGCCCCCCCCCCACTTACACTAGAACCCCTTGACCCTGGGGCCATGAAATTCACAATTTTGCAAGAGGCGTTCTTCCTCATCATAAATATCTTCTTGGTTATTTTATTTAATATACAGGAGCAGAGAAGAAGATTTTTAAAGAAATAATGCAATATCACTATATAATCTATATAGCCCTGCCCTAGCACTAGAACCCCTGACCCATGGACTATGAATTTCATAATTTTGGTACCCTGTGGCCATGAATTTCTTAATTTTGGTAGAGGACTCAGTGGTTATTACATTCATGCTAACAATTTGACTGCTTGATGTCCAGGAGTAAAGAAGAAAATTTTTAAAGATTGCATTAATTTTGGTGGTTTTGGCCCCGCCCCTCAGGCCCCAGGTAGGCAGGCGCACTATAAAATTTGCAATTTTTGTTCCCCTTCTCCCATAGATTTTATATGCCAAATTTGGTTGAAATTGGTTGAGGGGTTGCAGAGAAGAAGCTGAAAATTTTCAAATTTTAACACACGACGAACGACGGCGGACAAAAACGGATAGCAATATGTCACCTGAGTGTTTCTCAGGTGACCTAAAAATAAATCTAACAACTCATTTAGTGAATGAGACAGAAAAAGATTAATCGCATACAGAAAAAAATGTTATGAATTAATTTAAAAAGTGTAAAGGTCGGGTTGCTGATGTAAACATCCGCTAAAAAGGTCACGTGCTACATGTAAGAGTTGCAAGGAGAAAGCCGAGTGTGGACATGTTGACCATGCGCGTAAAAAAAATACTAGTTTTTATGGTTATTCTCAAGCGTGAGTGTCTATAACTAGTTGAGGAACCAATGTGGTACACACATGCGATCTTGGATTGCGGTATATGCGCATCGTAAGTGATGGAGACTCATGTGTTTTTGCCAAGGTTAGGGGAGAGGTGCCTCTTTCGGAATGGGCTGTTGAAAAAGGGGAATGTGCAAACCATGTTTGTTAATGCTATCGATCAAACTTAGAGAATCTAGTGACATATAATCCAATTTACAGAGGCAAGCACAATCTGACTAAGACAGTAAGAATACAGTTAGTTTCTGCAGTTAGAGGCGCAATTCGAATGAGACAAAAACAAGGAACTTTCACCGAATATACTTTAAAAGATATTATGAACTCAGTACACCATATTTTTGGCAATCACACAAAATCAAATATCCACACATCAATTTCTTTTTCTGAAAACCTTGAAAATTTGCTCCAATGAAAATATGTAATTTAATAACATTTTTCTCTAGGCGTTACTGAATGTAGCTGCAGAATTGTAGCATTATCATGAGTATAGTTTAATATTTCTGGTAAGGCGGAACAATAAAACCACAATGCTATAGTTCTGCAGCTACACTGATTTTTTGTCCCCCACTTGAAAAGTGGGTGATATTAATTTGGCTTTGTCCGTCCGTCCGTCTTTCTGTCTGTCTGTAACGCTTTCGTTTCCACACGATATCTCGAGAACCTTTTGAGCTTTTACAATGAAATTTAGCATAGCAACTCCCTGTGGCCTAAGGAAGACCCCTATTGATTTTGAGGTTAAAAGGTCAAGGTCATAAATAAGCAAATTCTGTCTGTTGTAACACTTTCGTTTCCACACGATATCTCTAGAACCATTTGAGCTATTGCAATGAAGTTTTACATAGCAACTCCCTGTGGCCTAAGGAAGATCCCTATTGATTTTAAGGTCAAAAGATCAAAGTTCAAGGTCGTAAATTTATACATTCTGTTTGTGTGTAACACTATCATTTCCGGGCTATATTTCAAGAAGATTTTGAGCTTACGCAATGTCATTTTATACCAAAACTCCATAGGACCTCTGTCACCCCTCTCAAAGTGCCCCGCCCCGTTTGTTTTATTAGTATTTATAGTATTACATGTCGCTATTTTTAGCACAGGGGCATGCGGAGAGTTATTGCGTATAAAACAGGTTCTCGACGGACTTTATGTTTTTATTACATCTACTAGAACTGTTTAATAAAGGCTAAATAAATCAAACACTATGGATTGTGTAAATTTTTAACAATATCGAACATGAATATATACATGTATGTGACTTCACTTCTGCATATACTTGACTTCATTTAAAGCGATTTCGTGGTCTATTGGTATGTCTCTCGCTTCACATGTGAGAGGTCCCCAAATCGAATCTCGGACGATCTCCTTTTTTTTTTTAACTTTTCTTTTTTTAAAATGATAGTATTCAGCATGTGAAAAGAATAATTTATGAGGTTATAAAATCATCATTACAGTGTGGTAAATATTCCATATAAAAAGAATCTTCTATACACATAATAAAGAATAAGCAATCAAATCTTTATACGCATATTGACATACATGTATTTTATTTGCTTCAGTATACATGTATACATTAATAATTCCACAAATTCAGTCAGGGGGGATCCGACTTTTTCCCTAAGCGGGGGACACGAATTCTCTGAATTAGCTTGTTTTTTTTTTTTTTTACTTTCTGAGAGCGTCACTCTTTAGAGCATCACTTTTACAACATATGTGCATTTTTTGTCCCTCGCTTAAAAGGTTGTGGAGATTAATTTGGGTCTGTCCGTCCGTCCGTCATTCTGTCTGACTTTAACGCTTTCTTTTCTACATGATATCTCGAGAACCCTTCGAGCTTTCGCAATGACATTCTGCATATCAACTCCCTATGGACTAAAGAAGAACCCTATTGATTTTAGGTCCAAAGGTCAAGGTCATAAATTTGCAAATTCTGTCTGTTATTACAATTTCGTTTCCGAGCGATACCTCGGAAAGCCTTTGAGCTTTTGCAATGAAATTCTACAGTACAACTCCCTGTGGCCTAAGAAACAGCCCTATTTATTTTGAGGTCAAAAGGTCAAAGTTCAAGATCGTTAATTTTCTTGCTTCCTTCCTTGGTATACTAGGATACAGTGATTAAACATCTATGCAAAATAATACAGAAGAATTTGGCAACGGTTGATTCTATGTTTCCTCAAGAAATCTGTGGTATTTTGTATGTAACTTTTAAGTGATTTGTTTGTATCCTCGAGCTGTAATTCAACATACTCTGCTAGCTTTTCTGTTTGTTTTCTAGCCATTTACTATAGTTCTCAGCGAGTGATTTTTCTTGTGTACTTTTGGATTGGCCTGTAGTTTACCGGACGAAATTTCTGTTGGTAAAATGTAGTATATATTTAGATATTTCATACAGTTTTTATAATAATAAATAATAATAATATCCTTTATTTATACAGGATGGCACAATTAGTTGGTTTGTCTAAGCTGCGTCTAAAAACATCAGAAGTATGATCTATGTGATTAACATTTTAGTTTGTAGACTGGAAATAATTTCTTATATACAGTTAATTCTCGATAAACCGCCACCTTTTGTAATTTAGAAATCATGGCGGTATAACGAATTTGGCGATGAATTGAATTTTCTATCTTTTAGGAAATCAGACGTAGAGTTATCGTTCTTAGAAATACCATTTAGCGTTTCTATTCTTATTTTTATATGTACATGTATATATAAACATATTTCTAAATTTAAATATACTTTAAGTAATTTTTTTTATGTAAATTTCGCTAGAACAAAATATTAAGTTATGAAATAATGACAAGTACATGTGTATGCATGTAAATCTGCGCGTCTGATATTGAATCAAAAAATGCAGGGTCGATCGTTATGATATATTGCCTATAGTACGTAAAATGAGTTCTTGAATAAATTCATTGTTTATGCCATCATTGTTAATGAAACGTTCACAATTTCTGACTTATAATTATTTGTAAGCAAACTTTGCATTGCTTTTAAAAGCAGAGATAATCAAAATAATATCGTTATCGGCGTACTTTACAATGACCACTTTCGTGGCGAAATGATTTTATTAATCAGAAAACAAAATTATTCTAACAGTTCATGTTAAAATTATTGTTTACTTAATTGCATGTACCTTCACTGGTTTTGCATGCTTTACAAAAGGATAGTGTCAACCAATTAGCCGCGCTTCACTGACCACATCCACCTGTGGCGGTATTATCGAGATAATTGACACTTATAAATGGACGTTTGTTTTGAAAACAGGGTGGCGGATGGCGGTATGCGAATTTGGCGTTATAAAGAGAATTTTATATAGCAGGAAAAACGTTCTTGGGAAATCATGGCGGTATTGCGAAAATGGCGATGAATCGAATGGCGATAATTCGAGAATTGACTGTATGCTGATTTAAAACTTTGCAAAGATGGACAATTCTTTAAAAATTCTGGCAATTTATTCCATAGCTGGGAACCGTAAATTTTAAAAGATCTTCCTGTAATATTCTGTTTTTGCCCTCGGAATATACAATGAATTGCTTTGACTCAGTCTTGTAGATCTGTGTTTTTTTTTCATGTACAAATTTAAAAACAGATTAATAATCGGCAGTTAATCCATTTAAGACTTTAAAAACAAGGATGTCAGTTCTATACGTAAAATGATCATCAATTGGCATCCATCTCAGTTGTTGAAATATTTCCGATGTAGGTGTATAAAATGTAGTATTTAAAATCACTTGCAGCTCGCTTTTGGAGTTTACATAGTTTGCTAAAATCTTTGTTTTTCATATTGCCCCAAACAGTACAACAATAATTGAAATGGGGAAAAAAACAATTGTGTTAAAAAATTTTAACAATAGCTCAGAGGATATGAATGATCCTAATCTAGACAAAACACCTATTTTGAAAGTTTTTTCGTTAAATTTTCAACGTGTTCAGACCATGTCGATGTAAACACCAAGTAGTTTCGCACCAGTTACATTTTCAATCACAGTACTACCCACTTTAATACATAAATTCCTTTTTCCTTAATTTTTCATCAACCCCAAGCAGCTCTGACATTTCCTTCAATAAAATGGGTGAGGACAACAGGGTCGGGATCTGGAAGAAAGGATCGGGATGGATGGTCGGACTTCCTCATCACTGAAGACAGTATTTAAGGGTTACGGCTGGCTTCAGATGTCATCTTAATGTTAAAAACTTTGTCTTCTTCTGACGCCACATGAACCCTGATTAATCCTCTTCCAGGCTGATGGCCATGATGGTATATCAAGTGAGCTTTTCTGATCACATTTTGTTTGGCGTTATCTGTCTAGCTGTCCGTCTGTTTGTCAGTAAACTTCTCGCATTTTTGACTTCTTCTCTAGAACCATAAGGCCAATTTCAACAAAACTTGACACAAAGCATCCTTAGGTGAAGGGGACTCAAGTTTCTTCAAATGATGGCCATACCCTCATTCAATGGGAGATAATTCAGCAATATTGAAAATTTGTAAGAATGTTTTAAAAATCTTCTCAAGAACTACTGTGCCAGGAAAGAATAAAATTATGGGGAAACAACCTCAGATAGTTTTGATTCAACTTTGTTCAAATCATGACCCCAAGGGCAGGGCCACAATGGCCACCAAAGTTTTCATAACATAGAAATATATAGGAAAATTCTTGAGAAATCTTTTTCTCAGGAGTATCAAAGCAATGATTGATCATATTTATATGGAAGCACCCTCAGGTAGTGCTGATTCAAGGTTGTTCAAACCATCATCCCCAGGGGTGGGGTGGGGCCATTATGGCTGATCAAGTTTTACATAGAAGTATATGGGATTTTTTAAAATCTTTTTCTCAAGAATAACAATTAGGGCATGATTGATAATATTTATATGGAAGCATCCTCAGATGTGTAGATTCAAGTTTGTTGAAAAAGACACAAAAGCATATAAAAAGTACTATTTTTACAGATCATGCAGAGCATTAAGCGAACTTTTAAGCAGCTAGAAAATACAGAACTTGTAGTTTTGGGAGCTTTGCATAAAATTAAAAAAGAAAAAAATGGATGAAGGAGAAAAGGACTTTAAAAAACCAAAGCACCTGTTAAATCACTAGAATGCAAATTTAATTATGTTTTTAAAGAGAATGAAAAACTTAAGAAAGAGCTGGAAACTTAAAAAAAAACAATCGGAAAAAATGGAAATGGAGAGGGAAAAACTGAAAGAAGAATTGAATCAGTCACAGGCCATTGTGTCCTCTGTGTGTTTTTCTTCTGACACTGACGAACATTCTGATGAGGATTTGTCCATTAATACGACAGGAAAGGAAGATGAACAGAGGAGTGCACCCTCAACTCCAGAAGTACTTTTGGAAAAATGAAAATTGAAGTAATTCAAATTAAAATTCATGAGAAATAAAATTGTTTTAGAATGAATTTAGAATTTCCATTTTTAAACTAATAACAAGAATCACAATTTCATGATTATACAATAAATGAAACATAAATTGGATACTTAAGATTTAAGCTTATTTTTTATAAAATATGTAATTCTTTATAACATATTGAAATTAAAATTGTTATGACGAATTACAAATCTGGCCCAGTTTTTTTTCTTCTAAAATATGAAAGTAATATAAGATATAAAATCCCATGAAGTAAGAACATACAAATCATATTACCTAATGAAATATGCGACTCACAAGCATTTGTTTCGAAAATTAATTTTAAACCATAGTACTAATAATAACACAAGGTATCAACTTCGAAATTACACAGAGTACCCCCTTCCTCAGAAATGCACTCATTTATACTTTCAATGGAAATGCACTGGCAAAATGTTTATAACCATTTTAGTCCATTTAATTTAAAGTTAGATACCTTGTGTTAATATTATTTTTTTTATTTATTTATCACCAATCAAAGGCCCTCTGGGGGCATAACAATTAAGAAACAAACAATATAATCATGATTATATTATGAGAACTATGGGATAAATATTTATTTCGGAAACAATTGCCCGTGATATGACCCTTTAAATCCCTTAATATATCCAAAAATTGTAGGTGAGGGCTGTTGAAAATTTCCACAGAAATGAGTCATTTTAAAGCTTTCCTACTTAAAACTTAGAAATGCGCAATATTCTATATTTATTTATCATACCGGTATTTATCTACTCAACTAATATTGAAGCTAAACAAGAGGCCCATGGGCCATCTCGCTTACCTGAGAAGCTTTGACCATGCTGTTCTTAACTAGATTTCCCCCCTTGTAATACATATTGTGACCCCACCCTACACCTGAGGGTCATGATTTGAACAATTTGAAATCTAAACTAGGAAGCTTCCACATAAGTTTGAAACTGTTTCAGAACATGACCTGCATTTAATAGGACGGTGTTGTCTGTTTTTGTAATGCTTATTTTATTTGCAAGTATTGTCCAGTTGATTGGTCGGTTTGGTGGCATATTGTCTAAATCAATTTGCAATAGTGTTTCATTGATGTTATATGAGTTGAACGGGCCATGATGTTTCCTCTTCTTTAGGTCTTTGTTTTCTTCCTTTTGTGCTCTCTTTCTTGATGCTACTGTAGTACTGTACTCTCTTCTTTTGTTGTGAACCAAGCTGCCATTTGTCCCTCTCATACTCGCTGAAGGATTTACCAGACGATAAAAAGTAGCGGACGTCTGAGTCATCTTGTGACTCATTTTTTTTCGTGTGATGTTTGCAAGTTTTCTTTGGTTTGTTTACGTTTCTCTTCATAGGGAATCTTTGGAGTTAAGTTTAGACATTGTACAATAGCTTATTTAAAATCTTGACCTGTTTTTTTTTTCAAATATTGGATTGATTGTGTTCACCATTGGTTTTGCAATATTTTTAACTCTTGTTAATCTCTGCATGTTCGTTGTCGTCGACAAAAAGCTCTCGGGTCATTTCTTGACATTTACTAACTGCCTCATTCATTTCTTTGGCATAGGACAGATGTAAAGATGACATGCTATGTAAATCATAAATGCATACCTTACAGTTCATTATACTGTGGCTTTGTTTAGCAGTTTTTGTCAGGGATGACCAGTTTTGCAGTGAGAAAAACTCTACAAATGATTTGCGTTCGCCATTTTTGTTTTTTTAATTTGTAGATTTTGCATCCGTAACGTAGTTTTGCAAACGTGGCAAGCTTTTGTAAAACACTGATGGGGAAACGTGCATTCTTGGAAACCTGTACATTATTTGATTGTAGATATTGTACCAGATATCATTAGAATTTCTGTAATTTGGGTTGAAACCAATTTGTAAATCATCAGTTTCTTTTCTCACCTTGTCAGTGTATTTTTGTCTTTTGTGGACCTTGCAATTATTACCTTCGCAAAGTTACAGAACTCCATGTTTTCATTAGATTACATTATTTCTATGACATTTCTTTTACATGATTTAAAACTTGTTTTCAGTTCTTTTCTCACCAAAATTGATCATTTGATATTGATGTCCTTGAAAACAGCCATTTCCCCTCTTGCACAGTCATGGCATTGAAGTTCTGCACCAAATATTCCTTTGGTATTTATTAAAAACTAAAAAAAAAATATTTTTGAAAGCTGTGAAATATTTATTAGAAATTTTTTAGAATGTGATATCTCTGTAAACTCGCATTTAAAAAAAAAATATTTAAAAAAAAATCTATCAACAAGTCAAACTGTCGCTGGCGAAATCATCGAAAATTTGTTGAAGCGAATAAGTTTAGAGTTGTTCCGAATGGCAAATCAGTCAAATCGAGTTACGAACGATCACAGTGGCGGCGACCATTACACCTACGATATTTTACCCGCTTGGCAATATTTGTGTTGTTTGCGGGTTTTCGTTCATAACTCAAGGAGGAGATGAAGCTGGAGACATCCAAGTCGAGAAATGTTTGGATAAGAAATTGAGATAACACAGGAACGAATGAAAACGTGTGTAATCTGAACAAGGAGATAAGTTTTCCGAATAATATGGGTGTATGTCAGAAATATGTTCGTTCCATGGACATGCTACTGAAATTAGAAAAAGAGGCTGTTGGGACAAGAGATCGATTCCAAACTGACATACGATCAACAATATCCAGGTCGGTTTTTTCCCCATTAATCCATTAATTTGTTGTTGTCAGATCTGTGAAGAATTATAATGAAATTTTGTTTAACACCTCATATTTGCATTGTTTTGTCTTCATACGTATTTATGGGCATAATGATATCCTAAATTATTTAACTGCAGCACTACACTATACCTCTGATTTTGGAAATCAAAACAACTCTCGGTTTATCATATCATATCCTCAAGTTCTTTTCAATCGAATAAATCTACAATTTTAGGTTTTTGATTTAAGAATATGTTCAGGTCTAACACAAAAGTTTATAAAATGTCTTTGGGGGTATATTGTTTTGGTTCCCTCAAAATGAAAAAAAAGGTCATCAAGAAGAGGGAAATTAGAAGTCCGGGAATGGAGAGTGACAAACGAATGAAGACCCAAGAAGAGACACCCTTGCTGTTACCCCTTGTGAGAGTGGTACCGGTCCAACTAAAGCCTCTTGGGTCTGTTGAAAAATGAACAAGAAGTTGCATTCCGCGAGTGGTTTAGTCACCTAGGTGAACTGCGTTCTCTCTGTTCAAAAGTTTTTTGTTTGACATTGATTGCTACTGCATGCCCATGTCACAGAAGAAAAATCATGTAAAAATTGCTTAGTAAAAAATTCTTGTGTGATATCTAACACCCCTGATAGAAAAAATATTAGAATGAGTGTTATAAAGGTAAAACAAAATGATGAACTTGAAGACATATTTTCATGATTATAGAGGGACTTGCAACACTATTCAAGATTGCTGATTAATATATGTATATGACTTTTGTAAAACATTTTGGAAGAAGTCACTATTTAAACATGTTTCACAGACTGTGTGAAGGAATAAGAACAAAGTACAGTTTCAATACAAATTAAGCCCTGTAAACTTTGAAAGCAATATAAGAAAAATAAAATTCATTCCATTACAAGTAAATTATTGATATTTTATTCAAATTACGTGTCTTCATCTAAAACATTAAATTGCAGGTGCTTATTATGATTTGTAAAGAGTACAGCAAATAATTTCTATAATATCATGGTACAATGGAATAAGATATTTCTTCATAATGTTGAATTTTGAGAAGTATAGACACTAAAACCCATGTCACGCTTTTTTTTTTTTTTTTTTTTTTATAAATTGACCTTATGATGATACCCATATAAAGTTCATAGTCTGATATTTTCTGGCATTGGATGTCCGTAAAAGGATCATATAAGGGGGTGATTGCATTATTTATTCCCTAAGTATTTTTTTTCTCGTTCAAGAAAATAAATTATCCAATGCTATAGCAACAACAAATAAAGGGATATAATGCTTTTCCATAAATCTTCGACTCCTACCTTTTCCTCTCCCTTATTTAACCCCGAGCCCTTTATATATAATATATACAAACAAACAGGTCATGAGAAATATAAAACCACGGACATGCAGCGCGTGCGATTTAATTTCCAGCAAAATTAAATTGCGCAGCAAGGGATGACGAGAAAGATATGTTTTCGAAAGCGATTGTGTTGACGATAACAAAAGTTCTTAAAACTGTAATGTTTTGTGAATTATGTTTTAATTTTGCCGGAAATGTTGCCTATTGCACCCAAAGAAGCAGCTGCATCACTGTTTTGAACACTTGACATCATAACATTCGTTTGCAACAAGTCCGGTTGATGTCTTGTAATGTAGTGGTCAACTTGAATCGCTCTCCACAAACTCTAGTGTTAATTAAAGTCAGAAGTAAAATACACGCAACAGTGTGTTAAAAAAACTTTTTGCTTGAACATATTTTAAGCAAATGTGCTGACGATTTAGTAAACACGTAGAAAAAGTTTTTTCTTGTGCTCTTTTAATGTGGAAAAATTTACTTTGGTCAAAGGTCCTACAAACATCAAATCACACATTCTAATCAAATTTAAACGTACAATCGCTCCTCAGTCTAATTTTATCACCTGGACCAGAATAAAATCATGAATGAAATGTCACGCGATCTCTCCTGTCCAATTTCTCTAAAACGCTATTGTTACTTAAGTTTTGGTCTAATATCAATATAACTTTGTACAAAAGTAGACACAGCAAAGTACATAAATTAGTGAAGTGATTTTTGATTTCGATGAACGATGTTGATCTTGTTGAAAGAGAAGGCAGACTAACTCAAGTGTATTAGTAATGTACTTTTCATGTGAAATGTGTAAGGAAAGAGTTTTCGTTCTAGGTGATGATTCGTAGCTCATCAGATGCCCATCTTGTAAAATGAAGATTGCACAAAAGTCATCAAAAATACTTGAACGGTACTTACTACTTCCCCTCTTGTTTTCTCAAAGTAAAATTATCTATTTTCTCCCCAAATGTTATAATAGCGATTGTGATCCTCAATTATTTCATTCAATTTTGGAGTTTTGTCCCCTTTCCATTGTTTAATTCCTTATAAATTATATTTGCTGACAAGGTCATTGTACCGACCATTGAACTTATGAATTGAAGACTTTAAACAAGACTGCTGATATTCTTGTTTCATTGACTTGCTTGTCAATAATTTACCTCGTTTTAGAAATTGTTCATACATAGGGCATGCTCTTGCTTATCGAATCAACTAAGAAATATACACTCCGTATGCAGGTATTGAAAGTAAATTCCTGCATAAGTAAGGGAAGTTGACGATAGAAAAGTTAAAGTCATCACGTTTATCATATAAATTGGTTGTCAGGTTACTATTAACGTCTTTTTCAAGTAAATTATCAAAGTCTGAAACAGACGTGTCATACTCCATGATATCTTTTATCTCAAGCTCTCCTGGATATATCATTTTAAAACGGATTTACATGTCTCCTACACTCACGAAACATATCCATTTATATACATCTCGATCTATAAAAACATTCAAAAGAAACCTCAGAGAAATGCATGTTAATGTACGTAGTTAAACTGTCTACTTCTGCATACTGTTTGAACAACCTACATAACACAACATGATGCAAATTAAATTGTACATGGACCTAAAAATACGATGTACTTCAAATAGAAGCTTCTGAATATTAACAGAGTACTAGAAAACTGACCAGTCAGCAAGGGTCCCGCCATGGGATAGAATTATAAGGATGCAGCTTATGGAATAATTTAAGAAATATATGACGAATAAGAAAACAACTACTGTATTCTTAAAATTTCAAGATAATTCTCGAATATCCAAAAACCCGTAAATAATATCCTTGTATTTATTTTACATAAGGCAGTAAAGAACAACTCAACACTGAATGTATATCTAAATAATAGTGAAGCTTTTGTTATATAAATTTATGCAAGCCTTCAATGAATGCAAATACATATCATGAAGGCTTGACCTTAACTTCAAAACAAACAGCAGTTGCAGACAAAGGTTTTTATTAATCTTAAAGTGACAGATAAAGATAAGCCTTCTAAATTTCCTGCAGCAGGCTAGATAATTAATCCCAAGGATTAATTGTACTTTTCTCTCATTATTTTCTTCTAAATTTATAATAAGAACTTTTTCAGTAATGATACAATGAGGTTTTATCCAACTGCCTTAAAAATTAATAACATTCTTGAATTTTCATGAAGAAAAAAAAAATAATTAAACAAATAAAAATAAAACATATATCTTCTTTAATCTATTTCTCCTTTTAAGAAGTCAATGAAATCAGAACTCATCGTTTTCAAAAAAAATAAAGTAAAAACATTTATACTTCAATCCATATTTCATAGTGTTCATAGCATTCCAAATGGACTTAACTTCAAAACAAACTTCATATGCAGACAGAGGTGGTAATTAATCTCAATGTGACAGATAAAGATAAATGCTTTAGATTCTCTTCAGGAGGAAAGCTAATTAATCCCAAGAGGCTCATTCATTGCAGTATTTAGTTTACAACATTTTCAGAAGTTATCTCTCTTTCCCAATTCATTCTTATATAAAGTTATAAGGAATCTACCCCAACTACCCAGCTACAAACCAGAGGACATAGAGAAACAAACTTAGCATCAAAATATGTCTTTTTGCCTACTGAACTACCATGCCAAATTTGAACTTAATTGGGCTACCATAAAAAAAGTTATTAGGAAAAAAACAGAAAATTTGTGGACGGAAGAATGACCGACGGACAGACAGACAGACAGAGTGATTTCTATAGGGCACCCGCAAATCCTTGCGGGGCCCTAATTAAATGATATACAGAATATTGATATTGGAAATGTGAAGTCTTGAATAGAGGATTTTTACATCCGTGTTTCACTTGCATCTAGAATAGAGTCCTTGGGAGCACAGGTCTTCAATGTCATTGATTTACTCACGGTCTCTGTATCCAAAGACTCCTGCCCTTTCTGTACAACAAAAGACTCATAAAGAGATTCGCTGTTGCTCTTTGCAAGACTTCTATAATCTTATACTCATTAGACATTAGAGATTTCTCTATCATTAAATATCTTCATTTTATTGTTTTTTTCTTGTAAAATGTTGTAGCTATAAAATTAGTCGGATTCACATTTGTTGCATCTCTATAGACCATTAGATAAACATACATCGATCTTCAACTCCCTTTTGGACATCTTTCATAAGTGCATTCTCTTAAATTTCTTCCCAACACAGAGCAATGGCTTTTCCTGACGACCATCATCTTTCTTGAGTGTATAAACAGTTTTTGGAGCCCGCTTCTCAGGGGACTAATCAATGTTTGGGCTGTTAGGTCCTGACATGTTTGGAGCATAATCTATGACAGAGGGATTAACAGTCATTATTCCAGTACTCCCTTGTAGGCATCTCAGCATTCCATGGATTCGCAGTTCTAACCCTAACCCTGACCCTAACCCTAACCCTGACCCTAACCCTAACCCCCATTACCAATATCTTCTAGCAAGTGGACGTAATTAATTTTGAATTTTTTGATAAATTTATCAAAATATTTTAGTCTGAGCAACCCCCCCCCCTAATTTTAATTTAACTTGAGATTCTACATGTCAATAGGCTGGACTCCTCATACAGCGTTTTTTTGGTTGTCCTGAATCATGAATGTCTCTCGCTGTGCACAACTCCGGATAACACTAATTGATACATAACTTAGGTTTTGTTTCAAAGTATTCTAATTTTAGATACTAATATACTCTTTTATACTTTTTTTATTTTCGAGTTACTAGAGAAATATTGAATTTAGAGAATATCGATATCCAAAAGATTCAAGCAACAATGAAAGTTAAAAAATAGTAATTTCATTATACTGGAGATTGACAAAATATGTATTTTATTGTGTCTGTTTCTTCTTACTGCTGCCAGAACACATCCAACGTTAGAAGCTAATAAACGTGTTATAGCTTTATAGCTTCATTAAACAATTTACCTTTATCAGGGTATTGTGCTGAACCTGATCTGTCAGTATGAAAATACTACATTAATTAACATTTCAATTACCTGAGAGAATATTTCATACTATGTAGATGGAAAAACCACTGAAAACTTAGTACTGGTTTGCAATATATAATACTAGTACCTGTTGAATGCAGTTAGATTCTGTCGCAACCAGGGCATATGATTCTCTTTAGCCAGGAATTCTGGATTATCCAACAAGTCATTAATGACTGGAATGCATACCAGAGGTACAGGTGGCTCTGGAGCCAAAATCAAATGCATTGCTATGAAAATATTAATTTCATTTATAAATAAATTAAATATATTAACATATATCATCAAGAGCTAATATTGAATTGAGGATTCCCAAAACCCTTTTTCTTTACCTCTTCAAAAATACTTGACGTTTTGACATTTTGTCACACAGAACTGTTATGCAGCTCATTAGGAAAGGAGATCCTCATTAACTTCATCATTCTGATCTTCGTTGACTGAGGCGAGCGGGCTAAGTTTCTGTTTCCCAGTTACTTCTTTTCTAGTCTTGTCACCGGACACTGACTGTCTGTCACCATCTCTCTGAATCTTGTCAGTGGAGTTTCTGAATTCCACCACCTTGAGGAACATAATAATAAATTCCGTTTACAGTATTTTCAGATTCGCTTTCATGTTTACAGTCCATACACAATATGATTATTGATCATCCGTACATTTTGAATATATTAAATGAGTTCCATCATCTTGCTAAACAAGGTAAAAATGTTGAATTTTGTTGGATTCCAAGTCATATTGGTATTCAGGGCAATAACAAAGCTGACAGTGCTGCAAAATCTGCTCTTCAATATGAAATCGTACCTTTTAAAATTCCCTACACAGATCTTAAGTACTTTGTGAAACTTTATGTAAATTCTCTTTGGCAAATATATTGGGATTTTTGTGATGATCATAAATTGTATTCAATACAAAACAAAGTTAATCAATCATCCGACTT
The DNA here is from genome assembly GCF_032062105.1 of Saccostrea cuccullata. Lineage (NCBI taxonomy): Eukaryota > Metazoa > Mollusca > Bivalvia > Ostreida > Ostreidae > Saccostrea > Saccostrea cuccullata. The sequence goes on along the minus strand of NW_026939402.1, from coordinate 50,521 downwards.
CGGTCTGAAACGTCAGGACGAAGTTATTATTTCAAGATTAAGAATTGGACATTCAAGATTTACCCATTCCTATTTAATGAGCGGAGAACATCAACCTGAATGCATATCTTGTGACTGTGCCATAACTTTAAATCATATACTTTTAGAATGTTCTGATTTTTCACCTGTTCGAAATAAACTTTTTAATGGTGTAAAAACGATGCATGATATTTTTGCAAATGTAACTCCTAGCGCTATTTTACAATACCTGCAAGAAACAGATTTTTACAATAAGATTTAAATGTCAATATTTTTATAAACATTATTATCTTTGTATATTTGTATTTAACTGTTTTTATTTTTAAATTCAAAGTCCGTCGGATGGGACGTTAAATGGTGCCCCGTGTCAAGGATAACCCCCTTGGCACGCAAAAGATCGTTTCTCTGGAGTTCGAAAAAGAGTAGGCTCACTGGGGGCCGCCAGAGAAACCCAAAACTTTCAAAACCGTTCATACAGTATTTAAATTTCTCCGCCGAAATATAGCTGAAATATTGCCGACTCGGCGTAAAAAAACAATAATCAATCAATCAATCTTTTACGTTCCGTGTTTTAGCAGCACCTTACAGCAAATACTTATTGCAGATTATGAAATTTTAGCACACGCTTTCATTGGGCAACTCACATGGTTGGATTAATTAAATATGAATTCAATGTCAACATGAGAGTGTAATTCACATCACAGGGGGTTTACTAGTTAATAGCATTCGCTGACAGATTTCTTTTATCATTGAGTCAAATGCTGACTGACGTTTTTCATACCAATTGCTAGTCCATTGTTTATACACTGAATTGACGACGGATTCATTTCCTGATCATGACAAGGACCACACGGCGGGTGTGACCGGCTATTCCTTCATGTAAGAAGTCACGAAAATCATGGCCAACAACATCATACCATCACATTTGTCCAGCACAGACCCGCGGCATTTAGCTTCATTTGTTGAAGACAGAGTAGAGTCAGCGGCATTTAGCGGTATTTGTCCAAGACAGACCCTCTGGTAGAGTCAGCGGCATTTAGCGACATTTGTCAAAGACAGAGCTTCTGTTATAGTCAGCAGGATTTGTCCAGCACAGACCCTCTGGTAGAGTCAGCAACATATAGCGGCATTTGTCCAAGAGAGACCCTCTGGTAGAGTCAGCGGCATTTAACAGCATTTGTCCAACACAGAACCTCTGGTAGAGTCAGCGGCATTTAGCGGCATTTGTCCAAGACAGACCCTCTGGTAGAGTCAGCAACATTTGTCCAACACAGACCTTCTGGTAGAGTCAGCGGCATTTAGTGGCATTTGTCCAACACAGACCCTCTGGTAGAGTCAGCGGCATTTAGAGGCATTTGTCCAACACAGACCCTCTGATAGAGTCAGTGGCATTAAGCGGCATTTGTGCAAGAGAGACCTTTTGGTAGAGTCAGCGGCATGTAGCGGCATTTGTCCAACACAGACCCTCTGGTAGAGTCAGCGGCATTTAGCGGCATTTGTTCAACACAGACCCTCTGGTAGAGTCAGCGGCATTTAGCGGCATTTGTCCAACACAGAACCTCTGGTAGAGTCAGCGGCATTTAGCGGCATTTGTTCAACACAGACCTTCTGATAGAGTCAGCAGCATTTGTCCAAGACAGTTCTTCATATTTGTTGAATAAATTAAGACAAGGCTACTTATAATGAGATAATTTTGAAACATTCTCAAGTAAAGCTTCTTATGCATGTTGCTGTAATTGATGGAGTAAATACATTATTTTCTTTATTTGGTATTTTATTTTGCATATCTTCATAAGTATAACTTAATAATTAATATGTAAAACATGGGGTACTTCTAATTTATTAGTAAAAATAAGATAATCGAGCAATATCAAATGCATGAAGCCAGATGTTTAACACCTTTTCCCTAATCATCTTCCGTTTTGTAATAATGGTGGTAATTTTGTCTGTATCTGACTGCAAGATATCAATAACTGTAAATTGCTAATCAACATGATGCTTATGGCTAGTGCTGACCAAGATAAAGCTGTTAATTGAATTATTTTCAGAGATACTACCAAAGTACAAAACATTATTTGTAAAAATGATATTTAATTACCAGGGTAATATTTTTTGAATACTGGATATACCATCAAACCAAATGAAAAAAAATCAAATATTACTTAGTTCATAGAGGCATTGTTATAGTGTTTCTCAAGCAAAGATGTTTATTTTTTTAATGTTTGACAAAAACAAATACAAACTAAATAAGTTAAAACAATTCTTTAATATTAAAAACAATTCTCCAACTCATGTGCCTTGCATGAATGAATGCAAACCGTTATGCTTTAACGGCTGTATAACTAACTAAAATATATATATATATATATATATATATATATATATATATATATATATATATATATATATATACACTGAGCCAACTCGGCCATTGAACAATCTCCAGCATGTTCTTTATACTTCTGTGATTATAACAGATACAGAATATCACACAGTTTGTTCATCTTGTCCCTGGAATCCACCTGAGCCGTTGGTATCGTCCCAAGCCCCGAACCCCACTTTTCAGCCCCATTCCAATGGAATTTTAATGCTCAATATTGAAAGAGTCCATCTCTGTCCTGTCTGTTGTAGCTGAAGAGTTAATAAAAATTCCTTAAACATGCTAAATATGGAAATGAAATTGAGCATGATATACCAAATTTGAAAGTTTTGAGAACGTCGAGGTTACATAATTAGACAATGAAAGATACTCAAGCTTTATCATATGTTTACCAATTGCATACACACATTTACTATGTACGAGTGTTGTTAGAAAAGTTTAAGGACAAGTTATATTGTGAGTGTGTCATTTCTATGAAATCGATTAAACTAGTCAGATAAACTTATCCTATTTTCTGATAAATATGTAAGACTTTGTGCTTTCTGCTGATCCTTAAAAATATACAGCTATATGATTTTGATAAAACACCTCATGAATCATGCTACTTTTTTGCAAATGGACTACATTTTTTACGTTCAAATAGTACTAAACAAAAGATAGGTTTTTAATTAGACATAGGCCATTGAACATTCTTCACACAATGCACAATATATTTTCCGTAAATCAAGGAAAGTTTCAGTAAATCACTGTTCGCGAACTTTTCTAATAACCCTCAAATAGCGATGCAGGTGTTGCATACTATAACATATAGGGTTTAAAGGTTAATATGATATTCATATTAGCAATTTTAGGATATATATGATTGTGATACATGAAATGATACCTTGCACCAATAGACCACTTGTACTTCCTAATGCTCATGCATAGGTATAAGAGTAAAAGGGTTAACACAATCCAGGAAAATAGCAGGAGATATAACAGTTCCTTTATAAGTGCTACAATACATATAAATCACATTCAAAATTAGTCATCTGTGTGAAAGAACAAGGTTCACTTATGGCTTTTAATTGCCCTGTGAATTTCTGAAAAAATGAAACTGCTTAATTTTCTCATTTTAATTAGCATTGCATTAAGTATCATTTAAACCTATCCTGATTGCATATCTATCAGAATTGACACAATTTTCCGGAGTGATTTGATCTCCTCCTGTTTCTTTTTGGTGTCGTTCTGGAAGTCATCGATCACCTTTTTCGATTCCTCGAGGTTTTTTTGTATAGCAGATAGTTTTTTCTGGAGTTCTTTGATATTCTGGTCTTTATCTAAGAGCCGCGCTAGAGACGCTTGCCGCTCACGCAACCATTTGTTTTGGTAATACTGGGCGTCGGATTTGTTAGATGCTGCCTGGTCCCTGAATTTTTTAACTTGGGTCTCCAAAGTTTCACTATGAATTTCAATAACGCTGGCAGATGAAAATGGCTTTTCATTCATTGTAGAATTTTCTTTACGATTTTTGCGGCTTGTCCGAAATTTTATTATTCTTTCTCTGGTCTCTGGTTTGCTTCCTCTTTGATTTCCTTGAAGTTCGCACTGTATATGTTTCGTCAGTGTGCGTTGCAACTGAGCGCGTCGGTACTGAAGAGACAGCACAAATGGTACGGGAATTCCTGGTTTTACACATCCTTGCATAGTGTCCTCTTCTCCCACATGATAAAGTCAGTGCGTTGCAGACGGTCCATCCGTGTCTTAATCCGCAGCGTCCACAGTGTTGCAAGGTGAAGCGCGGTTGGACTGGTCGCATCCATGCATGAACAAATGGAAACATGTCAATGATTAGGGGAATTCTGGTACGAAGGGTAGCGAACTCGCTTAGCTGTATGAGATTACTGGGATCTAACTACTACAAAGTATATGCAGTAGCCTTGGGTAAATTACCCTTAGGATTCTCCACCAAATATAACCGGTAGAAATACACAAGTCGGTGATTCGTTTGATTATTTATTAACGGTCCAAACTTGGTGTTTACTACACGATCGGTATGTCGGCGTGGACAGTGCAAGGTCCAGTTTCCAACTGAAGATCGTGTACAAAACAACCAATTTATAACAATAATGAAAGAACAATTATAATGAAGAGTTACTCAAGGCATTAATGCATAATTGACATAATTGGAAAATAATTAACAATCTAACTCAAGTACAGGTGGCATCAAATGTCTAGTGGTCAAGGTCTATAATTATGTTATTTTAAGCACTAGATCAGAGAATATAATTATCACTCAAAATATGTTCATTTCACACGGCCACACTTAAATAAAAACAAAAATTATTGTTTGCATTTGCCTCCCAACACACTAATAATGCACCCAGGCTAAACATTTACGTTCATTTTTGAGATATTTTTTTTTTAATTAACATGATTATGTTCTTCAACGTTTTTCCAAATTTTTGAGATATTTGAACTAGTTATTCTCTTCTTCTCATTGTTAAAAATCAACACGATCAATGACGAAAAATAATGTTGCTGAGCTTTATTCGATTCACCATGTTCACTGCTAAAGAAAATCCATCTACCGGTAGTTTGTTCATGTTGTTATGCTTCCAAAATCTATTAGATATTTAAGATGTATTAAAAAAAATAATAATAAAATTTGATAAGCATGAAAAGGCTATAGACATGAGAAGAGAAATCGTTAGCATGCCTTAGAAAAATATTAATCTTTACATGTGTAATATGACAAATAAAAAACATTTTCAGACACTGCACTTTCTGACAAACATAAATTAGAGTAATATAATTTTTCTAATGCAGTCACATCTTCCATCGCATTATGGGCCTCATATTCCTCTCCTAATAGACTGTGAACTAGTGTCTCTTGTTTGTAGTTAGGAAGCTGGACATCTTTCAATAATTTCTTGGAAATCTTTAGAATGTCTAAAAATCCAGTTACATTTTTACGAAATCTTTCAAGAAGATCACAATCTCCCAAATGGTGTCGCAAATTTGGTAGGTCAAAGTTTTGAATGTTATGCCCCACTTAAACTGGATGGTCAAAAGACTCTAAAGATATCAGAAACTTGGTAAGTTCTTCGGGTGGAGTAACTGCAGCCACTGCGTCTCCCTTATAGCAAAGGCTATTTCCATCAAAGGTCAAACAGGTTGCTTCAGATGCTTCCTTGCTGATGAATCGAGTCGGCAAAACATAAACTGAGAGCTTTTTTTCTTGGCACTTTGCTGCAATTTGGAGTATATCAGATGTTTGTCCTATAGTAAGAAACAAAATGTGTGATCTTATGATATTGGCATACTCAATGTAAGGATAACAAGAGGATTTTGATAATATATTGTATGATTAACAAACATCTATAAATTATACATGTACTGAAATTCAAAAAATAAACAAACCTTATCCTCCCGTTTCCAAATCAAAGAACACCAATGGACGTGTATGCAGATTGTCAACAGGGGCATCCAGTTCAATATCAGTTCAATATCATCTATGTCTATGTTCTCTTCAGCCTCTAAATAGATGTTTGGCTTATATGTATCTCCATGAAAAACAATTCATTTTTATTAAGATTGTATCATTATACATGTACGAGTAAATATATTAAAGATAATGAAACCGCTAAAAATTAGTCAATACTAAATACATGTACGTGCACATGTACCTTCAAGAACAGACTGCGATACATTCTTAGATTGCCTTTCAGCTTTTATTTCCAGTCTTCTTCTTTTGACGCTTGGCTGTGCATTTCTCAGGCGCTTTCTTTTCAGCTTATTAGCATCCTTGCGTCTCATGTGTCTCAAGGTATATTTACCGGGTGACAAAGAACAAGATTTATTCAGCTACAAATGAAAGTTACCAAATTACTAAACATTGAAACACATAACTACACATTTTATTGTGGGGAAACAATCATAATTATTGTGGAAGTTAAAAAGTAAATTCTTATCTTTAAGTTCCAATACATATCACTGGTTTAAAACTTGTTGATTTATATTTTCTTTATACTGTATATTAAAAAGAAACAAGGAAATTCAAAGAATTGTGGTCCCCCGCTTTCGGTTTCTTTGTGGATGAGATGTAATTTTTTATGACATATTGTGTCTAATATGAACATCCTATCATATGTCATTTATTTAGAAATTATCATTGAAGTTGATTTTTTTGGAAGGATGAAAAGCCTAACCTAATCCTGACCGTTAAAAAGTTATGGCCAAAGTAAAAAAAGTTTTTTTAAAAGTAGGTCAACTCCAAGGTCAAGATCAAAAGGTCAAATTTATTTTTATTCAATGAAAGGTTTTCTCACAAGGATTACATATGTGAAGTATGAAAGCCCTAGCCCTTACTGTTCAAAAGTTATGGTCAATGTTAAAGTTTTTTCATAAGTAGGTAAATATTTAAGGTCAAGGTCAAAAGGTCAAAGTTGTTGATATCCAATGAAAGGACTTACCACAAAGAATACATATATGAAATATAAAAGTCCTAGTATCAACCGTAAAAAGTTGTGACCAAAGTTAATTTTTTTTTAAAAAGTAGTTAAAACTCCTATGTCAAGGTCAAAGGGTCAAAGTTGTTGGTATCCAACGAAAGGTCTTCTCACAAGTATTACATATGTGAAGTACGAAAGCCTTTGTCCTCACCGTTCAAAAGATATGGTCAAGGTTAAAGTTTTTTCATAAGTATGTAAATCTCCAAGGTCAAGGTCAAAAGGTCAAGGTTGTTGGTATCCAATGAAATGTCTTGCCACAAGAAATACATATGTGAGATATAAAAGTCCTAGTATCTACTGTTAAAAAGTTGTGTCCAAGGTTAAAGTTTTTTAAAAGTAGTTAAAACTCTAGGGTCAAGGTCAAAGGGTCAAAGTTGTTGGTATCCAATGAAAGGTCTTCTCACAAGTATTACATATGTGAAGTACGAAAGCCTTAGTCCTCACCGTTCAAAAGATATGGTCAAGGTTAAAGTTTTTTAATAAGTACGTAAATCTCCAAGGTCAAGGTCAGAAGGTCAAGGTTGTTGGTATCCAATGAAAGGTCTTGCCACAAACAATATATATGTGAAATATGAAAGTCCTAGTACCTACTATTCAAAAGTAATGGCCAAAGTAAAAGTTTGGAATTTTTGTGTAAAAGTGGGTCAAACTCCAAGGTCAAGGTCAAAAGGTCAAATTTGGTGGTACCCAAAGAAAGGTCTTGTCACAAGGAATACACAAGTGAAATATGAAAGTCATAGTTCCACTAAATCAAAAGTTATGGGCAAGGTTAAAGTTTTTGTGATGGACAGACTGACAGACGGACAGACTAACAGACTGACGGACACACGAATGAGATTTAATGTCCCCTCGCTTTCGCGAAAGCGGGGGACAATAATGTTATTAATATCAGAGTCCTATTATTTTTTTGAAAGTAAAAATGAGATGTACACAACGAAAATGTAAACAGACATACTATATATACTCGCCAATAAGTCGGTTTGCCTTTAAATTTTACAGCAATTAAGCAAACGACAATGAAAAACTCACAATCTAACTAAGACATTTTCTTTCAACAAAATCAACAAAAAAAAAATTACAGTCAAAAATGTATAAAAACACCTTAAGACATTTTTTATGAAAAAAAAAATTAACAGCATGTAAGCAAATGACAATGAAAAACTCACAATCTAACTAAGACATTTTCTATCAATAAAAAAAATTAGTCAAATTACATTAAATACCTAAAGACATTTTTTTGTCAAAAAAACCCCAAAAAGTCCTCAAAAATATCGGAGAACATTTTTTGGTAAAAAAATCAATAAAAATGTTTGCAGACATTCTTATGTCAAAATGTCAAAAAGAGCAACAAAATTATGTTGTGACCTTTTAGCGCTGAAAACAACAGCAAATTACCTCTAAACAGTTCGGTAAAAAATATACAATAAAATACTTTCAAATCAAGAAAGACAACTCACTTAATCTCTACCCACTCTGGAATAAAACAACTGGATTTCTATGTATCAGACGGTTATTTAAAAACTGAATCTCAATGTTGTAAATAGATGATTACATAATCTCAATATTGTAAAGGTCAAATATTAAAAACAACTGAAATTTTAATGAATCAAAGGGTTATTTAAAAAACTGACTTTCAATTTGTAAAAAGATTATTAAAAACCGAATCTCAATGTAAAAATCAAACAATAAAACCACTATCATTTACATGTAGAGTTTTGCTTTCGTTAACAAGTCAGTGTATAAAGTATATAAGAGATAAAAGAAAAATGCATTTTCGATGCGAGTTCCGATTAAACATAAAAGTAATCCAAGTGTTCCTGATTTCTTATTTATAATTTCCATTATTTATACACTGAATTGACGACGGATTTTTTCCGTTATTTCCTGATCATGACAACGAGCACACGCCGGGTGTGACCGGTCGGCAGGGGATGCTCACTCCTCCATGGCACCTGATCCCACCTCTGATGTTTCGGAGGTCCGTTTTTGCTCTGCTCTTATTTTGTATGTTGTTTGATGGACGTTGAGATTGAATACTGTTCGTTATTTCCATATCCTTCTTATAAATGTCGCAGGAGTATGTTGTTTAGGCCATGCAAAATTAATTCCTTGGTTCTCAGGCCTTTTTTCAAGAAATATGATGAGGGAGGGAGGCATTTCTTTTTACTTTTTATTGCACCCAAAACATGATGAGGCAGCTTTTTACATTGTACAAAACCTCAAAAAATGATGAGGGAGGTGATTTGATGTTATTTTATTGATTTAGCAATAAAAAGGGTCAATGAGGCGCCCTTGGAAGAGATGAGGGAGGGCCTGAGAACCAAGAAATCAACTTTTTTTGGCCTTATTGATGACCATAATATCAAAAGCCATTGCATTATTAATTCAAATCTAAAGGTGATATATGAATTATATTAGTTCTACACTTTGAGATGCTCCCCTTTATTTAAAGCCCGCAGTCTGAAGTCTGTTGTCCACTGTACGCTATTTCGCAAATGTCCACCAGCACTTGTCGACGGAACAGAATGGACTTTACCGGACTAAATAATCATTGAAGAAATCCCAGCTTTACCAGCACTACCAACTTCCAGCATACAGGAGTTTTGATGCAAAGGAAGCAGATTTATTTGAAGAGAATGAGACATTTCCTTTATCAAGAGGTATTCAACAGTGTAAAATTTAAAATAGTTTTAAGTCAGACTTGTATATTTTGCGAGCATAATTCAGTCCATATTTTTATAGTCATAGTTTCAGAAGAAAAAAGGTGTGGTTTTAAACTGTCCTTCCTAATGGACTTCCTCCACCGGACAAGGTTGGCCTTCCGGACCTCTCCTTAAAGTTGGCTCTACAATCTGGAAAAAAAGTGCCCGAGTATTCAACCAAACCTTAAAAGAGTGCGAAATATTCTACACAACCAAATACCCAACTATAGCTGACTCCTCCTATTATCAAGCAATTGGGAAGATGATTGCAAAATACCCGGCGTTAGCATATGCTGATTGGACAAATCCATGGGTAAAACTTTAATGGTCCATTGTTTTTATACTTAAAACTCTGTAATTTTTTGACAAAACATTAATGACACAAGATGATCTGAAATTTATATTTACTTTTTTTGGTTTGCATACATCTGTTTAATATTGTTGAGATATATTTATTCAGTCATTGATTCTCTTTATTATAGAGTTTCTTCGTCTCCAAACTTGGCCAAAGTGCGCACGCAACGATGGAGAGAAAACAGAAAATCGGAGAGACCAGTGGATGATGCTGATCAGGAAATTGCTAAATCTAGTACACCAAAGTCAAAACAATTTCGGCTTGGATCCAAAGCTAGAGAAGCCAGTCGAGGAGTTATTCCCTCTGAGAACTGGGACAACCGCGTTATTGAAATTAATAAAGTGCCACGCCACAGCATGAAACGCCCGTCCAAAAAAAACAATGTATCTTAAACAGTTAAAAGTGCAGGAAAATCATGTCAACCTTGATTTTAAGATTTCAATGATTTTTACACACCTTAAAAAATTTGTTTATCCATCTCCTGTGGTGTAGGCATTAATTATAACAAGAGTCCCATGGGCCACATCGCTCACCTGAGAAACTTTGACCATTCCATTCTTTACCTGATTTCCCCCTTGTAATACATATCGTGACCCGACCCTACCCCACTCATCAAAATTAAGACAATTTGAAATCTACACTACCATAGGATGTTTTGATTCCCCAATGGCCATTGTAAAAATTAGATTCCCCATTGAGGCCCCGCCCTACCCCCGGGGGTCATAATTTGAACAATTTAGAATCTACACTACCCAAGGATGCTTCCATATAAGTTTCAGCTTTTCTGGCCCAGTGGTTCTTGAAAAGAAGATTTTCAAAGATTTTTTCCCATATATATTTCTATGTAAAACTTTGATTCCCCATTGTGTCCCCGCCCTACCCCCGGGGGTCATGATTTGAACAAACTTGAATCTACACTACCTGAGGATGCTTCCATATAAGTTTCAGCTTTCCTGGCACAGTGGTTCTTGAGAAGATTTTTAAAGAATTTTCCTATATATTTCTATGTAAAACTTTTGTCGGCCATTTTGGCCCCGCCCTACCCCTGGGGGTCATGATTTGAACAAACTTGAATCTACACTACCTGGGGATGCTTCCATAGAAGTTTCAGCTTTCCTGGCCCAGTGGTTCTTGAGAAGAAGATTTTTAAAACATGCCACCAAATTTTTTATTAATTCCCAATTATCTCCCCTTGAATGAAGGCGTGGCCCTTCATTTGAACAAACTTGAATCCCCTTTACCCAAGGATGCTTTGTGGCAAGTTTGGTTGAAATTGGCCCAACGGTTCTTGAGAAGAAGTCGAAATTGTGAAAAGTTTACAGACAGACAGACGGACTACAGACAAAATGTGATCAGAAAAGCTCACTTGAGCCTTCGGCTCAGGTGAGCTAACAAATATTGCATCATTCATAAATTCTATACCTTGCCAAATGCCTCTCATATTGAACAATATCAAATTACGGTAGTCTTCACAAATTAATCTATACCTAATTAATTTTGGAAATAAAAGGCTGGCCATCAAATATAAACTGACCAACAGTTCTTCTGTCTAATTCCCGAAGGATACAGATAATACCATGCTGTGAAGAAATGAAACATGAAGCAAGCCTTCCTACATTGAACACATTAATTAATCTTTAACTGGATGCCTGTCTACTCATTACTCCCAAAAGATTAAAGGATCTGCACTATCTACCATAAAACATTTTTAAAACATATAAAACATCAATGATTTTTTTTTTAGATTTAATGTCAGACAGTTAATTGTTAATATGCAATTCATATGGACATGCAGATTCCACCCCTACCCCTAATAAATAAATTTTTAAGTTCATAATATGTAATATTATGTAATTTATCAAAATAGTTTAATATGCAATATCAAATTAGTTTTAATTACTTCTCATCAAATTCATTTTGAAACTTCGGCTAGCCAACAAGAGCTATTTTTAATCCATCAGGCTTACCCATCTGGCCCAATACTCAAGGGATATAGATAGCACCGATGCTCTTACAGCTACTCCTCACACTAAACTCATTATTTTCTCTCTCTAATTTGACATGCAATTTTCTGTTATCAAATTCTTCTTGACCAGTGCTTGATAATTAGTCTCATGGGAGTGATGGAATTTCTCTAACATACATTATATTTGTTATAGATTGCTGTCAAGTATATGCTAAAAAAATAAGTATTTTCTTGATTTAACATTTGTTTAATAAGGTTAGTGCAATAGTTTTACATTTTTTTGAATACGTAAATAAATAGAAAAACATTTTTTTTAAATTCCACTTAAATTAAAGGTCACAGTGACCTTGAAATAGGTCGCGACACACCTTCTACCTGAGATGCATAAAGTGGCCAACTTTGATGATTCTAAGTCTAATAGTTTTCGAGTTATGGACCGGACAGGATTTTTCGATTTTTCCATATTTGGCTATAACTTTTTAATTATAGGTCAGAGCGACCTACTTTTTGTGCGCAACACACCTTCTACCCAAGATGTATCAGCTGACAGTTTGATAACTCTAGGCCTTATAGTATTAAAGTTATGAACCGGACACGAGAAAAGGTAACAGACGGACGGACGGACAGACAGACGGACACGAAGCCTATAACATAATACGTCCCGTCTTAAGACGGGCGTATAAAAAGGAATGGGAAGTGAAAAGATCTGTTGTGCATCTCCGCACCCTTCTGGGCCAGACAAGGCATGGGAGGGGGGAATGGATGACTACTCTAAAGGCTGGAAAAATTTCTCCAATTCTACAAAAGTTCCCTTGCTTTGAGGAAGGAGATTTTGTATGTACATAGTTATGTATCTCGTCATCTTGTTGATACTTGTATTTTAAAACATATTCTTTATAATAGGAAAACAGTTCAAATGTCATTTTAAGGGTATACGATCCTCAGTCAGGAAGAATAACTCTTTAATTTATAATTTAATTCAAAAAGTTTTAAAATAAAGCTTGAAATTGAATTTTTTTCATGCAACAATTATGTATGGGATTCGTTGGATTCGAACCCCAGGAATAAAAATCCAACGTATCATATTGCTATGAGACTTACGTGCTAACCACTCTGCTACATAGCTCATCTTTGATGATGGGCATTTCATTTTTGTGATATGACCCTTGACTTCATGGACTTAAAGTAATTCTCAGAAAGATGCAAATGTTATACCATAAAAATGTACACTAAAGGTAGAGTGGGTCTTCACTCCATATTTTTGTAAACCAAAAAATGTAAATTTAATTGCAAACTTTTATCTTTCAAAAAGATGGAGCTAAGACCAAGTCATATTAAAAAAAAATGTAAAAGTATGAGAAAATTGTTGTTTTTGTTCTTTTTAGAGTATGTATGCTCTTTCATAGGCAAATATTTTCTGTCTTAGTGGGACTTTTGTAAATTGTAGAGATTTTACATTTAGTATACTTTAAAGCTGAACACTTCTCATAAATAGGCACTGTCGTACAGGTATATAAACCGTTCGCTTTCGTTACACCCGATTGCACACTCGAAACTCGTGGCCGACATGTATTACTCCTATCGTGGTCTTAGATTTTTTGCGTTTATTTCTTGTTTTTATGTGCATTTTCTGTTTGTAAATAATGTATTGATCTGCATTTTCCATGATACCTTTGTCCTGTTTCGGAAAAAATGCGTAAAATTTGATAATTTCATCGATATTGAGTAGCACGCTTTGTAAGATGTACGTCTACACTCGTCGGATCTCTACAGTGAAATACATTGAACTGACTAGCGATCTGCTCCTTATATACGAGTTCTAGGGAGAGCGTTGAACAACGGGAAATATGGCGGACTATGCCTATTTACGAGTAGTGTTCAGCTTTAAATAGTATTCGATGAAATATGAATCAAAATTCGGAGAATCCCCCATCTTCTTTGAATACAAACAATCTGAGGATGAGTCTAACTTTATAATGATTAATAAATGCTTGTCATACCTTTTCCAATACTCTTCTTTTTTCAGATATCCCCGTTTGACTATTTTCTTGTTTTGGAGGGGGGGGAGACCAGAAAGTTTGTTCCTCATATTTGGACAGAATTTTCCAGAACTCTCACATCGGTACTAGATATGAAGACAGGTCGTGTCATCGTTGTATCCTCTGATGACACCATTTCAAGGAAGAGGGGTGAAATCTTCAAGGTGCCTTCATGATCAAGATCATGGATTAATTAAATTGAAAATAAAACAAAAGGAAGAGAAAAAGTAAACACATGCACATAGATGAAAATCTCTATTAAAAATTCTGAATATTTATTCAGCTATTTTCTATTGATTTTTAGAGAAGTGTGATTTTTTTTACAGGAAGTCTACAAGATTTAAACTGCTTTGAAAGCATAATCTGAAAACATTCACTGTGCTGACGCCCCGAACATATTGTAGAGTTATGCACGTGTGGCATCGCCATATTTTGTGAATATAAGTTTGATTGAATTCGAATTCACATAATGAATAATTTCTCTGTTGTATCTTCCTCTACTTTGATATCTTTGTGTTCTATTGGTAATTTGTTTGTAATGTGTGCATTATAGTTTTTTCAAGCACATTACTACTTTGATATCAATGTGAGAGTTAAAAAAAAAATTAATGCCACATCCAGGCCAATTAGTTTGATTAGACTTTCCAAGAAACACGAAAAGACACCTGCAAAAATGCTCTTACTGGCTTAGAACAGAACCTCATGTAAATAAAATTAATGAATCAAAAATAAACTCCTCCCACAGCTATGTCATTACTACATGTTTACAAATCGAGCACGCAACCTCATTACGCATGTTTTATTAATATTTATTAGAAAACAGGTCAGTGTGCTTCAGATGCTTGAAACAATTAAGAGTTATCGTTCGTACAGTAGCAAGAACGACAACTCTAAAACGAGAATAGAGCATTACATGTGAATACAACATATTAAATTTTAAATAAATTTACACAATTTAATTAAAATCCAGGTTTTAAAAATCAGTATTGTTTTTTTTTTTTTTTTTTCACCAACTTTACACAAAATAAAAAATTAAAAGACCCAAATGAAAGCAAATTTTGCGATTAATGTATAACTGATAGATATACTAGTATTAGAATAAAAATACTTTACTTTAATTTACTTTAATGCAATTTGCTTTTATATTTTTTTTTATCTACCTATTGATGATGCACTGCCTTTATCTACTAATGTATCTTTCATGCTTCTCGGGGGGCCTTGTTTAGAAATAAAATATTGTTTAATTTTCTATAAAAGAGACATGTCAAACTGTTTTCTGCGATCGCCCGTTGCGCGCAACAACGAAGTGAACAAGAATGCATATGACAGGTATCATGCAGATGCCCGCTCCTGCTGGTTCTTCAAGGAAATACAACTGTACACTTATCGATGATAGCAATTAAACAAATTTATAATACCCCTTTATTAATCACAAAGATTGGGACTGATAGCCTTTGAAACAATCTGTTGGTCACATGGGTCGATGCTGATGAGGCACTCAAGTCAGTGTTTTGAATGCATTCAACGGATACCAACGGATGCAAATGAACGAAGCCAGAGAAATCATAAGCGAAATTTTGAATGAAGACGTGATGTCAACATTAGCCTCAAGGCTAGTTAGTCAAAGAACGACGACAACAGTCGCTTCAACAACGACAGCATCGTCATCTCAAACGTCGCTGGCAACCGATGCACAGAGCTCGACAAATCAGCCAACTTTTCGAAAATTTGCCTTTCACAAAAGCAATTCTCTCAGAAACCTTCAACAATAAGGTATTTATCTAGTTTTGGTTAATACTACTTAAAATTAAAAACTTTACATTGATATAAAGAAAGTAGCTACTTTATGATATTCACTATTTGATAATAAGCATTCATTTACGGCCAAGAAAACATTTTACGGGATTGTTTCACAAACAACACCAAACATTAAATACCGGGTACATAAATAGAAAATAACCCATAGAAAACACCTTGATTCCTTCAATTTTACTTTCACATTATTTGTAGTATGACATGAGTGATTATAAATGCATTGCCTCTTCCAAGAGGTCTGTGAATAAAGCATAACAGCACATACTGTATGCGGAGAGGTTTTCGCCCCGTTTTCTCCCTCTTTCCCCTACCCTTATTTGGATGAATTATAAATAGGCCTACGAAGTAACTATAGCAAAGCCTATCATCTCTCTCTCTCTCTCTTGTCTCATTTAGGACAGTGATTATAAATCACAAGTGTTCTATAAATTTCTAAAAAGATTTCCTCACTTTTAAATATTGAGAACGATTTAGTAAATATGGACAGGTGCAATTGATTCAATCTGTAAAAATAATAATAACCACCCCGTCCTTTTGTCATTTCAAACTTCTTATGTACTAAGGCAATCTTTAAAAATTATCTTGTAGCTAAATGTCTTGCATTTTTCTTCTTTCAGGCATGATCAATTCTGGCATGGGACCAAGCCACTTCAATGAATTTTTAACAACCTGCGATATTCCACCCACCAATCAGAAAACCATCGCAAAGAAGGATAATATCATAGGCGATATTATAGAAAAGGAGGCCCAGAAATCCTGCACAAGGTCGCTCCAGAAGGAAGTACAGTTGTCTGACATAACGGAGTGCAGCTATGATGCTGGTTGGCAGACCCGTGGTGCAGGATGAGTTCAGTTTGATATCATAACAGTTATCAGATATGATATTAAAGGTTACATAACAATAGGCCTAAGAGTCACATTGCTTACCTGAGCAACCTTGGCCATGCTGTTCTTCACAAGATTCCACCTCTGTAATATCTAAGGTGATCCCGCCATACCCCGAGGGTCGTGATTTGAAGAATTTACACTATCCCAGGATGCTTCTTTATGTGTTTCAATTTCTCTGGCTCAATGGTTCTTGAGAAGAAGATTTTTAAAGATTTTTCTTAGATACATAAATTTAATATTTGGATTCCCTATTGTGGTCCCATCCTACCCTCGGGTGTCAGGATTTATATAATTTAGAATCTACACTACCCCAATCAATTATAACTCCTTTTTACCCAATAATGCTTTGTACCAAGTTAAGAAAAAATTGGCCGAGTAGTTCTTGAGAAGATGTTGTCAATGTAAAAGTTTACAGACGGACAGGCGACGAACAAAAGGTGATAAGAAAAGCACATTTTAGCTTTCAGCTAAGGTGATCTGAAAAGGTACAATAAAGGTATACGTGTAAAATTATCAACACAATTGCTTAACTGCAAACAAAAATATCAGCTGCATGCATCTTTAATTTATAGTTATGTTTTCAAGTAAATCAATTGGCTTTTTTTTTTAGATTTTCGAAATTTGTAAATAAATCATGTCCCGTGTGACAGATGACATAATAACCACTTACCTCAATCTGTTAGCAGCTCAGCCGGACTTTTCTATCTTCAATATGAACAAAAAAAATTTTCATGATACAGGGCATGGGACACTAATTGGGAAGCAGACAGGTAAAATCCTGCAGTAGGAGATCCGAAGCAAAAGCTGCAGTGTTTGTGACCACCATGGAGAGGGCGTGATACCAGTCCATCAGTGTTCCAAAAACTGGGATGGATCCAGCAAGGCGATGGAGCCAGATATGGCAGTGACCATGCTACATAAAATGAGAGACTGCGGCCATCCAGTACAAGATATCCATGCTGACAATAACTCCACCACCCTATCTACTTTAAAATTGGACTTCCCTGGACTACAGAAGATGAAAAAAGTCATATAAAAAAGGGGAATATCTAAAAAGCTTTAAGCATTAGCTGCAAAATGGAAGGAACTAAAATCGCAATCATTAGTAATTCCATACCTGTTAAGATGCTTAACGTATACCCTGTCCTGGGCTAGAACAAGCGACGATGTTCCAGAAGGCCTATCACAGATTGTACCTCACCTTTTGGTGACCATGCGAATTGCAGTGACTGGTGTACTTTTAAAAAAGATCCAAATTTCAGGTATATATTGTAGAACGAAATTTATATTAAATTCATAAAAATATTAAACTATTTATGGTAATTTCTTGGTATTTAATTGAATCCATGGATTTCAATCTTTTATTGACAAGATTTCTGATCAATGTGAATACATCATACATAATGCATCTGATGTGTTTCAACACAAATGTATGACATAAATTTACATTTGCAAATTTTTTATATATATATATATATAATGCTATATAAAGCAATACATACCTACAACCATATAAATAGGATCCCTCATGTCATTAGATGTTTGACAGGATTTTCTCAATGATGTCATTTAAGGTTGATGCGAAATCAATTTATTCAACACTTGCTGTTAAGTGGGGAAAAAGTTTCACACATTAAACTCCCTTAATCCGAAACAGGCACAATAAAAGTGCGTCATTACATAAAGAATATATAACAAGGGGCCCATAAGCACCTGAGTATCATGTAACAACTTTCCAACAATTGAGTTTGGTTTTAAACCAGAGGCCATGAAATTTAAATTTTGAAAGAAACAGCTTGCTTATTACAAATATTTACTTAGCATGCTTACTCTAGTTACGTAATACTGTACCAAGAGGTAGTTTATCAGAGTAACAAAATGCACTTCCACTTTATAACCAGTTATGTACCCCATCCAACAGGAACCACCGTCTCGGGGGCCAAAAATTAAAAAATCTTGGCAATTTTATCATAAATTTGAAATATTTACAAAGACGCCAATGACAACAACAACGACGACAGACAACAGACAAATTTTTATCAGGAAAGCTCACTTGAGCAGAAGGCTCAAGTGAGCTAAATATGATACCTTAATTCTTTAAAATATGTTCTTCAAGTTAAAATGTATACTAATTTTACATGTATGCATATTTTTATCATAACAAAAACATAATAAGAACCGAAAAAAAAGATGGTCTACGACATACCCTTGAAGAAATGTTTGAAACCTACAAAAAGAGAGCGGATCAACTTGTTAATCTTGCGTCAACCCAATCAAATGAAAACTTCAACTTCATTGTTTCCAGCAAAGCGCCAAAGAAAAAGTTCGTATATTTTTTTCTTATAAAATAATAAACATTGAAGTCTTTGTATCAATGCTCACTAATAATATCAATAATATCAAAAAACAGAACTCCATGGGCCTTATTTCAACAAACTGGAATTCCTTTGATCTAAAATGATACCTTAATGCAAAGAATAGTTCACTAAACAAGTTCATAATTTTTACACAGAGTATTACACTATGTAAAATATAAATTATACCTCCAAATGAATATTTTTCAGATGTTATGGGCGATCACAATCCCTAACGCATAGGGTATCGACGGCAGTTCTACAAAAAATGGACATACCTGGATTAATAAGGTTTTTTATGGATATATTTCACAAGGAGCTCGTCCACAATCATTAAAAATTATATCCCCTTCATAAGTTACAGATCAAGTTCAAATTTCGTATCGCTTCATTGACTTTTGACAGAATTATGGCATTTTGAATTTTTCATTTCTGTTTAATTATGATCGGGTTTGTGCTGCGCTAAATTCTGATGGTCGAGAAAAAGATATTGGAAAAAATGAGTTGAACTTTCGTCTTCATGTGGATTATTTTATTAGGTTAAAGGCATTCAAAACCTAAAAATCAAGCAGTTTTACCTTGTACATAAATTTTGCATATTATAAAATGACATCAAGAAGAGAACGAGGAACCCGGTAAGGGACATGTATTGATTATGCAATACTCTCAGAATGCTTGTTCATACTGGTGTATGATATCAACTATATTAACATTATTTTTCCTTAGTTGGTGTATAGCCCTTTTAGGAAACCACTGAAGATAGTGTTTTGAAACTTAATAAGCTGATAAACACTGATGGGTGATATCTATTGCTTCAACATCTTTTAAGACGTGTAATTATACCCCGCTTGAAACGTGGGAGCGTATATAGTAATCGGTATTTCCGTCCGTCTCTTAGGCTTTGGGGTGTTATTTATAGATTACATTACATTCTGCTTCTGACACTCTTCTCACTGGCTGCAGTATCTGAAGAAAGAATAAGCGTGTAAGAGGAAGGCAAAGATACTTTGTTATAAATTTTTAAGTGTGTGTAATGTATTATTTTTGTGTCACCAACTTGACTTATTCTTAACTGTGGAAGTGTGACATCATCGTCTTCCTTTTAAGATGTAGAGTTTGCCAACCTATTTTGCTAAACAAGAAATTATGTATTCATTACTATATATTCCTTCCGTACGTGTATTGACTATTGACAGAAGAGAAATACTTGTTAGTGCATAATGTGCTTTTATTAAAATAGTTCATGACCTAAACCTATTACATTACCATGGAAACTTGTTCAGGCTTGGGAATGGGTCCTGCACTTAACTCCAAAGGCCTTGTAGTGGTCCCAGCTGTTGTTACCCTGGATACTTCCAGCCCATCTTCTTGGGAAATTATCCGTTCTTTACCCTAAGCGACATACAATCAGTTAATTTTATATATTTCTTTGAAAATGAAGAGAAACTTGGTGGACTGACAGGCAGATAAACTGATTTAACCGACAGACAGCAGCAAATGTAATATGCCGTCCCTTCTTTGTAAACTGTATTTTTCAAATGTATAACTCTCAATGCGGACTTAACAAATGAGCGCATCCTGGATATTCACCAATTAGCGCAGAGGTAGATGCCAGATTCAATAACTCTTCACCCGCTTCTAAACGGGAGGCGCATTACCAGTATCTTTTCGGTGCTCGATCTCTTCGAAGTTTCCGAGATCAAGGTCATCTACAGCGAAGACGTGGGAAAATTCTTGAAGTTTTAGCTTAATGCTACCCCGTGGGGATCCGGGTTAGAATAGGTCCTCAGTACCCCCTTGCTTGTTGTAAAAGGCGACTAAATGGGGCGGTCCTTCGGATGAGACCGTATAAACCGAGGCCCCGTGTCATAGCAGGTGTGGCACGATAAAGATCCCTCCCTGCTCAAAGGCCCTGAGTGCCGAGCATAGGCCTAAATTTGCAGCCCTTCACCGGCAATGGTGACGTCTCCATATCAGTGAAATATTCTGGAGCGGGACGTAAAACAGTATACAATCAATCAATCAATCAAAAGAACGTTTCTCAATGTCGTCAGTAATTCTGCAAAGTTTCCGATATTCACAATTCAAAATGATCTTAAAAGCAGGAAGTATTTGGGAACATTCAGCATCATAATTATGCATTTTAACCCGTCTTTACATATTTTTCATAGTACTGTTTTCAAAAAATTTGCAAATTTTCAATGTTCACATACACTTCTGTTTATTATGTTTTGCATCTTAAATTATATGGTGACCTGTACATTTTTGCAATAATTGGAATATTTAAAGTATATTAAATGAAAATAAATGCAGTTTTTGTACTTTGACCCAGTAAAATTGTGAGGGTAGAAACACCATAAGAAGGCGGTGGGATATGCTCAAAATCTTCCCAATTCTACGTTTCTCCACTGCAATCTCCCACCATAAGGTAACATCAATAGTTTCTCCATCACCTTGAAGTGTGATGCTAATGGTGGTATCATTTCCACTAACGTTTTTACCATTTGAGCACTTCATTCTAAATGTTGAACAAAGATTTTGGACACAGTATTTATGTATTCCTTTATTATTTTGAGGATAAGGATTATTATTTCACTTGCCATCAGTGGAGACAGGTATCAGAAGCTGATTTCAGCCAGTAATGCTAGATATATAATGGCATATCATGATATTTTTTATTGTTGAGAGTCTTGAAAGTAAATAAAGAAGGACTAATTCTTGTAATGATGCATTTGTATACTTGTACTGTATCTTCTTCATCAATGATCTACTGATTATGTGAATTTTTAGACTGAAAGTAAAATCATACATTTTATTATAATGATATTACTTATAATAAATACAACCTAGTTAAACATTTAATTCATACCATTACTTGTTAAAGTTATAAAAATGTATTTGGTGCTCTTTATTATAATCCGGATCAAATTCTCTTTTTGAGTCCCTGAGATGAGACGTTTATTGGTGCACTCAATTTCATAAATATGACAAAATGACCTGGCGTTAAACAATGAGATGTTTTCAATGTCTTTGTGTGTATATGTTAATTTTACAATAATCGAACATTAATATGAGAAGAAATAAATATAAAATATTCTTTTAAATTCATTGTATATTTATGTTAACGTTTTTCTCATGGATTGTGAGGAGCCTCATAATAATGGCCAGTGGCAATCAGGTGTGTACGATATATATCCTTCTGGGATGAGATCTCTTCCGCTGTGTGAACCTGACAGCACGCAGAACCTAAGTTTCCAATAGGACGAAGCTGCTCCTTATTGACCCCTACAGCGAGAACCTCTCCTCACTTGTCTGTAGGGCATCTTCCCTAGACAAAGGTGACGATCCGCTCCTCTCCTCTTTTCACCCTTGGCAAATTGAGCAAGATTTTGTTGGAGGCACATTTCATTGGTTACAACCAGAGCTAGCCTCACCAAAAACGGCGCATCTAACAAATCACCACGTGTAGTTAGAAATTGTGAACAAAAATGGCGTCAGAAGACATCAGCAGGATTTGTCCTGACATTCTCCACAATTAAAAGACGGCGCAAAATTTTGGACCAACTTTTAACGTACTGAACCAGTTAAGCGAAGTCATTGGGTACGTACCAGGTCCTGAAGACGAGAAATCCAATCATGTTTGTGGGTTGTGTTTCACAAACCTAAACAAAAATCGCTAAAATTGACTACGATCTCTTAGACCGCATGGACGCTCTGAACTGAAGAAAGCGGTCAGTGGGAAAAATTGTCCAACATACCTTTTCAACCATAAACTAGGGCTAATTGTAACGGGGACCGTTACAGATGTTCCCCAAACGCTCCACATGTCCCTTTTCGTGCCCTAGCTTTTCCTGTAAGACCTTTTATAAATTTACTAAGTATTTAAGGATTTTATTTAAAGATATTAAAGTTACAATTATATCAACTATATATCGTTTAACGTTTTGCATGGGCGCACAAGTACATGTACATGCATATGCAAGATGATCATGGAATGTTGGTTAAGCGATTAATACATCTTTCTGTCCCGCGAATAATAGAAAAAATACAGATATAAAGTTACCACATTTCAAGTATATATCATTCTTTGAAATACCTATTCACATTCAAATTTTATACTGATTTTAACCTCGGGCGTCTAGGCAGTGTTAAAGTCGACTAAGGATATCACGCCGATGGCTAACCAATAAAAATGAACTTATTCAATTGTAGTTCCAAAGATAGAAAAGGGATTTTCCTTTAATCTGTTCAGATTTTTTAAAATATATTTCCTCTCTGGTCATTTTGACAACTCTGGTATCTGTGCCTAGTACATTTTATATACTATGTAAATAAATATATACATGCAAAGGGTTTTGACCAGAACTATTCATTTTTTTCCAATGCATAGGAGGCTACTTTCTGGGGTTTACAAGAGATATTTATAAAGACATTCGTCTCAGCTAATGTGATCAATATTCTTTAACACCTTCTCCTTCTTATTAATATATTTTCATGAATGCAAATACATGATTTTTTTTTACGAAGGAGCGTACATGTATATTGACTTTGTATTTCTCGGGATTGCGTAATTTAAAAAAAAATCAATTAAATTTCAAATGTTAGATAAACAAAGTATGCTTGGTATTAAAATATTATTTCAAATCAGTAGAATTGAATGCTATTAACGACATCCGAATAAATACATGTAATCATAAAAGGCTTATATACCAACTTTGTTCATCTGTACTTTAATTTCAAACACGACAGGATTTGTAATTAATTAAATTAATAATTTCTATATACTTTGGAAACTCACATCAACTACTTTAATACTTTTTTCTCGAGCTCTTTTCTGCAGTTTCCTTGAAATGTTATGTGGGTCCGAGGTGTAATTTGAGCTTTACAGCGATTCTCTACTTTGTGTGTGTGTGTGTGGGGGGGGGGGGGTTAATTTTTCTTTTTATCCTTGGGTTAAGATCAAAGGTTAAGGTCGATTTCAAGTTCATAGGTCAAGGTCATTTTGGTAAATAGCTAATATCAACATTTTATTCAGGTTACTAGTGACCTTGACCTAAGTATCAAGGTCAAGGGTTAAATGATCTCTTCAGTATGTTACATGTCTTTGCATTTAGAAGTTCTTAATTCTGCATGAACATCAAAAGACTTAAGTATACTGTCGTTTAACACATTGTGTGTGCGCGCATGTGCATGACGTCCTTGCATTTACTTTTGATGGTAGAATAATGTAGGCATTCATTATATCTATTCATATTAGAAATTTCACCCTGTATTATTCAGAACTAAGAAAGTTTTAGGCATTTAAACTTTTAGCCAATCAGATTGCAGCACACGTGCATGTGCGTGCGTTCATGATTATTTTTATATATCATGCTGTAGGTCTTCATAATGTATGACTATGTTCAAAATTTCAAAGGATTTTGTCAGAAAACAAAAAAGATATGAAGACTTTAGTTTCAACCAATCGGACGTGCATGCGCGTGAGATCTTGCTATTTTGACCATGTCATCATGTCTATACTATTAATATATCCTTATATTATGAGTTTCAAAGTATTTCATCAAAAAATTAAAAGGTCACGGCTATATCTATCATATTGGTCATTTCACGCGTTACACGTGTGCGCACATGCCCGCACGTGCGCGCAAAATGACCTTCGTTCCGCACATCTACATAACATACCTAGTGACCCTAAAAAGGTTTCACCTAGATCGGATGAGTAGTTTACGAGAACACTCGCGGACAAAAAAAGAACCGGAGAAGAAAATTCAGGAAAAAAAAGTAAAAACAATATGTTCCCAAACTTCGTTTGGGGAACATAATTAGCACTGCTGTAAAAGTTAAAACACAGACCAAGCGATTGCCGATTGACAGTTTAACGCCCAGGAAAAGATGGTTTGTGCACCTGCTGGAGCAGCTGCCTATAATATTTCTGGGTACACTCTCCGTGCTGCATTTCTGTGAAGGAAACTATTGGAAACATAAGGCTTTGATCATTGGTAAGATATCGATGGTTGGTTCAGACATGTTGCTTACAGTACATCGAAGATTATGTGACATAATAGGAAACCACCAACCATTTGAAGGAATTTCTGTGTTCGCAGTAGGTGACATACTGCAACTAGCACCTGTTGCTCAGAAAGCAGTATTTTCATGCCCATCAGATGAAATGGTGGCCATTTATGGACCTATTTGGCAACACTTTCAGATTGTTGAACTAAAGGAAATTCAGAGACAAAAGAATGATGCTCTGTCTGTATTGTTACTGAACAGTGTCAGGGATGGAACTCAATGAGGACATGCCAATTCTTCAAAGAAGAGTTATCCAAAGCAATGATGAAGCCTACCCAACTGATGCAACACACATATTTTTGATACAACAAAGATGTTTATGAACACAATATGAAAAGATTTGAATCTTTACAATCGCCTAAGTTCATTTTTAATACAGAAGATTCCAGAAAGGATGACCAGACAGCATTGGTTGAGACAACAAATTTGAAAGACATGGCTTAAGGACTAGCTAAAAGTATTACCATTTCAGATGGAGCAAAAGTACTACTTACAAAAAACATGGATGTTCAAGATGGTCTAGAAAACTCGGCTGGCTATTGGGATTGTGACAGGATTTTATCCACAACCACAGGAAGACCAAGACAATTCATTTTTGTTAAGATTAGTGATGAAAGAGTGAGTAAAAGAAACAGACTTCAGTCCAGTAAAATCTTGAGGGATAATTGTTCCACCCCTATTCAACAAGTGAAATCTCAAATACGTTTTCAAAGAAATACTAAACAGGTTCAGACCAAAGACTATTTCTACCTACGTAGGTATTAATAGCTACGTAGGTATTTAAAGCTACCCAAAGTAGCTATTTTTACCTACTTTCTGCTTTACTTGCATTTTGTGGCCAAATGCAGGAACGGCGCAACATGGTGAGCACAAAATTTCTTGATACAGGCACACTGATGATGAATATGACAAAAATTTAGCCAAAAAATGAAAACTTCGAATATTATCAATTTTGCATAGAAACTAATGTACAATTGCCGATTCAGGAAGCAATCATTTTTTGGCCAAAATTTTGTCGTATTCATCATTATTATGACCGTATCAAAAAATATGGTATTCTCCATGTTGCGCCGTTTGGTCTTTTGGTCGCAAATTAAAATCCAGAAATTATACAAAGTAGGTAACAAGAGGCCCAAGGGCCTTGAATCGCTCTTCTGATAAATTGTACAATCTATCACTTCTATTTGAAGCCTCTAACCTTAAGTATCCTAAGACCCAAGTTGCATCAAATGACAAAGTTTGATGATTTTTAGCCAATAATGACTGAAAATATTTTTAATAATAAAGCTATAAAAAACCATAAGTACATCACAGTGACCTATATTAAGATTGAAATTTTCTGAGGACTCAAGATGCATTAATAAACAAAGATTGAAGATTCTAAGCCAATAAGTATTTGAGATATTTAAAAGTAGGTCACCATGACCTACCTTTTTGTCTACATTCTTTGAAAACCCAAGATACATCAACTGACAAAGTTTGATGATTCTAAGCCAAACAGTACTGAGATATTCAAAAGTAGGTCACCATGACCTACTTTCTGATCGACATTCTCTAAAAACCAAAGATGTATCAACAAACAAAGTTTAGTGATTCTAAACCAGTTATTACCAGAGATACTTAAATAAAGCCATAAAATGTCGAAAGTAGGTCACAGTGACCTACTTTTTTGACATCATTCTCCGAAAACCCAAGATGCATCAACTTACAAAATTTGATGATTCTAAGCCAATAAGTACCGTAGATACTTAAATAAAGCCATAAAATGTCAAAAGTAGGTCACCATGACCTACTTTTTGGTCATCACTCTCCGAAAACCCAAGACGCATCAACTCACAAAGTTTGATGATTCTAAGCCAATAAATACCTAAGATACTAAAATATAGCCATAAGAAGTCGAAAGTAGGTCACAGTGACCTACTTTTTGGACATCATTCTCCGAAAACCCAAGATGCATCAACTTACAAAGTTTGATGATTCTAAGCCAATAAGTACCATAATTACTTAAATAAAGCCATAAAATGTCAAAAGTAGGTCACCGTGACCTACTTTTTGTTTGTTACTCTCCGAAAACCCAAGATGCATCAACTCACAAAGTTTGATGATTCTAAGCCAATAAATACCTAAGATACCAAAATATAGCCATAAAATGTTGAAACTAGGTCATCGTGACCTATATTTTGGTCGACATTTTTCAGAGTCACAAGATGCATCTGCTGACCAAGTTTGATGATCCTCGGTCTGAAGGTAATCAAAATATGCCTGTTAAACAATTCGAAAAGAAATGCCTGTAAAATTCAAAAAGTAGGTCACAGTGACCTACTTTTTCATAAATATGTTTTAAAGTCCCAAGATGCATCAATTAACAAGATTTGATGATTCTAAACCTCTCAGTGTCTGAAATAATTGGATTAAATGTTTTAAGAAGAATTAGTCATAAAGTTCAAAAAGTAGGTCACGGTGACCTACTTTTAAGCTGACGTTGTTCAAGGACCCAAGATGCATCAACTGACAAAGTTTGATGATCATAGGCCTTAAAGTGCCCGAAATATGCCTTCAAATCAATTTGAAAACAAATGCTCACAAAATTTAAAAAGTAGGTCACCGTGACCTACTTTTGAGTTAACATGATGTGAGGTCCTGAGATGCATCAACTTACAAGATTTGATGATCCTAGTCCTAATAGTAAGCAAAATATAAACATTTTTATTATTTGTAAATTTAGGTCAACTTTGAAGTGACCTTGAGACCACGCCCTTTGCCCGAGGGTCATGCCTTGAACAATTTTTAATCTTCAACATATCCTGACCCTTGTATGTAAGTTTGGTGAAAATCTGCCATGTGGTTCTGGAGAAGAAGATTTTTTAGCAACCAGTACTTTTGGTTTTGTTTTCCTGATTATCTCCCCTTGTTTAAGGGTCTCAACCCTTATTTTAGTATAAATGGTAGCCCTTGGGCCAAGGATACCCTGTGACAAATTTGACAATAATTGGCCAAGGGGTTCGTAAGTTATGGCCCATAATCTAAAAAGTTAACGCACACCGCACGACGCACACCGCACAAATGGCCATAGCATTAGCTCTTTGAGCCTTTGGCTCAGAAGAGCTAAAAATAGCTACTTTTGGTAGCTTTAAATACCTAGGTAGCTATTATTAGCTACGTAGGTAGAAATAGTCTTTGGACTGGACCAACTAAAATATCAGCAAAACGATCCTAGTTTCCTTTTGTCTGGCTTGGGCAGTCAGAATCCACAAGGAGCAAGGAAAAACAGAGGATGAGCTTCTAATTTCTTGTAAAGGGACATTTCATGCCGGACAATTTTACACTGCCATAAGTAGATAAAAGAACTGTCCGGGTTGTTCATGTTAGGTGATGTTGCTGGAAACAAAGTGAAGGTGAACACAAAAGCATTAGAGGAACTAAAGAGAATGAAAGCAGTATCCCAGTTTCAGCCTTGCCAGTTACGAACAGTTGCTTTTGCTGTTACAATGGATTTATTTTTTGATCATCCACTGCTTAAACATTAACTCTTTCCTCCCTCGTGAAAAATTTTATTGCATTGACCTTGGAATGCCATCTCGTATTACATGTCTGATAGAAACGTGGTTGAAACCTTCAGATGCTGTCTCAGATGTGGTGAACTATGCTCAGTACAGGTCTGAACGTAATCAGCTGCACAGAAGTGGAGGACTGTTATCATTTGTCAATTACCACTTACATGTACTCAAGCATTTTGAAGCAGATGTCAAAACTGAGCATGCGATTCTGGTATTATCACCTAGACAGGATCATTCCTTGTGTTTGTAAAAATACAAGAACAGTTACAATTTTTTTTGAAGATCTGGAAATTATTTTATCCACAATTCCACAAGGGCTTTCAACATTTATTGTTGGGGACTTTAACATTGATATGTCCCTAAATACACAATCCACCAAAACTTTATATGCAATACAATGGATTATATCGTACTGTTAAAGAGCCAACTCATCGACAAGGAGGACAATTAGACAATATATTCATAAATTTTTCATCAACTCCTCTCTTAGATGTTGTTCCAAAGTACTATACTGATCACATGTATATTGCACTTGAAGTACCATGGATTTATTTCTACTGACCAATGCATTACAGATTGTTGGTATTATTTTAAGAGATCAGAAAACTCCTTAACTTGAAAAGTATAAGTTAAAAATTGCATTTTTAGAAAGTTTACACATTTTTAATTAAAATGACAATAAACTGAACAATGGACAGCTTTAAATGATTGTTAACAATGTGAACAATTTTTAGATCCATAAAATACTTCGTGATTCTGTCCCTTTTCCAAAAAAACCCAGCCGGGGGAGGGAGGGGGGTATTTGTCCACTCTGGACATTTCTAGTTCATTATAGTAACATTTCATGAATTTGAACAGGCATGATAGGATGTTCAGTTTCGCATCGTCTAAAGATCACTTCCTATCAACTTTTAAGGACAGTGTTTGATGTACATACATCTCCTGTGGTATAGACAGTATTTATTACAAAATGATACATTAGACATTCTTTAAATAATGCTTGTTTTCCCTCTTCTCAGGATAAAATTAATGGGTCAGTAGGTAGGTGGGAAAACCTGTAATCAAGAAAATTTCAATGTATTTTTTGACGGGATAGGAGGAATAAAACGAAAAAAATATATATAGTGCCCTGAAATGTACGTAACACAAAGTTTTGAGTCAGGCCATTGTTAGTCGGTGGGAGAGGGCAACCATGCAAAGGTTTTTTTTAAAAAAGGGACTCATAATTATAATTCTCAACATTTATGACACAACATTTTCATCTTCTCCCCCCCCCCCTAAATAAAACCAAAGTCCATTTAGTGAAGCGACATGACATAAAAAAACAAGATTTAAATGCTTCTATTCATCAGTTTTACAGTAAAACATGCTTATAGCGACCATGCTTTTATTGAACTGGTGCTAACAGCAGTGATTTTTATACCTAATGGATTTAAAATATATTGTGATCCACAGATATAACAAATAATGAAGCAAAATCCACCACCCCTGCCACTTTGTTATACGTTTGTTTTACTGTATACCTTAGCTACACATTTTTTTTGCTACGATTTGAACCACAGAATACCACATTATTTTTGAAAATAACAGAATAAGTTTTGCAGAGAAAATTTCATTATGAAAAATTTCATTTATCATATCATAAATTCTAATATTAATGAAAACTTCATTCTTAATAAATAATAATATATGAGTCTGAAATTAATGGCATCCTGCATGCTATGGTCAACCATCTCCTATTATATAGTAAGAAATATACAAGGACTGTCTCAAACATATCGTAGAAACGTTTGCAATATCGATACCAGTAACCAAACTCTGGTATATTAATTTATTAATTGCACTTGTTCTTATTATTGTGCAATTTCCTTATTTAAGAAAAATATTGTACTTAAAAGCCTTTTGTCGACCGCAGCCTCGTCATTGAAATTAATTTTAACTCGGTGAAGAAACATGAGAGTTTTTTTATTGGCTTTAGATAAGCCAAATGAAACGCAAAAGTTTCCAACAGCATAGAAAGTACTACTAAATCCAGGAATTTTGTTGTGCAGATGATGACGTTTTCAGCAGAAAAAATGAACGATCCCTCCTCCTGAGACTATACGTCTTTTTGCCATGGAGATTTAACAAGAGGTTTGTGAGCCAATGCTCACTAGACACTAATAATGCCCCAGCTCTGATGTGAATAGTTATATGCTTCGATGCGAATACAAATGTTTAGATGCGACAAAAATTGGTTACAGACAGATGCATTGATACGCAGGAAGTTCCTATCAGATTTAAACATAAATCAATCTCAAAATACAGCATTCAACGACAAAGAGTGTGGTAATATTTCAAGCATCTGCAATGAGAGGTTGCTGAGAAAAAAAAAATGTGACGGAAATTTCTTATGGACAGGCACACACACACACAGAAACATAATGGTAAAACAGTATACCCCCCTCTCCTTCATGGGGAACTGGGTATAAAAATTTTAGCTAAATTAATCATTGTATTTCAAAATGAGGTCTGTAGGTTTTAACGATTACCCAAGCATCTTAAATTTCTTAGTCTTTGACCATTGGTCCTGCTTTCAATATACGCAAGATTCGAGATTATCTCCCTTTGAGCACTCTTTCGCTACGGATGTGAATTTTGCTTCCCTATAAGCTGGTTGTGGGACAGTTATTTACATACTGACTCTTTCCCTTTATTAACCTCAGAGAGCCCAAATACTATGTAATCGAAGAAATATTTTTATTACAAGACTATAACGGTAAACATATAAAAGCTTTCGTTTTAAGGTATCCTTATTGTAAAAATGCTTAGCATTAATAATGCTTAAAAAAGATTTTTTGTGTCTTTCATAGTTACCCCAGAGAATCTTAACCAAAAACAAGAATCAAATGAATGACATGATAAAGATACTCAACCATCTTCAGTGCCTTGTGCCAAATACAAGATCTGCTGCAGAGGAAATAGGCAATGTTGTTTTGAGGTAAACCTAAACAAGAGGCCCATGGACCTTAAGGTCACCTGAGCATTATGCAACAACTTTACAACGATTGACTTTGGATCATGTTTTAAACTAGATGTCATATGGCATTCAAAATTTTTAAAGAGGCACCATTGCTATTCATAATAACTATACACTTAACATGTTTAGTTTAGTTACTTAATACCCATAGATAGAATAGGGGAACAAAATGCATTTCGACTAATCAGTAATATTCACCATTAATCGGTATAGTGCATCTACCACACCTGAACCCCTGACCCTTGGTCCACACATTTCACTATTTTGGAAAAGGCACCCTTCCTTATCAAAAATATTTGATTAACAGAAAGGAGAAGATGTCAATCAATTAATTCATAATTTTCAAAGAATTAATGTATTTTCACTATATAATCCATAGAGCGCCACCCTAACACCAGAACTCCTGACCCTGGGGCCATAAAATTCACAATTTTGGGAAAAGCTTTTTTGCTCATCATAACTTGATGCTTAGTTTATTTAATACCCAAGAGCAGAGAATAAGATTTTTAAACAATTTCTGCATTTTCTGAATATAATCCATAGAGCCCCGCCCTAACACAAGAACCCCTGACCCTGGGACCATAAAATTCACAATTTTGGAAGCATTTTTGTTCAGCATAATTATATACTTAGTTAGTTTGTTGCATTTTCTCTATATAATCAATAGATCCCCGCCTTAACACTAGTGTTTCAGTTCAACATTTTATTGAATGACAAAGTGATGACGTAATACACAAGTACTGGTACATACAAAGGGTCAGACTAATGAACATACATGACTTGAGTAGAAGTTGTTTGGATAGGAGTGGAAGGTTCGACAACTTAGGGTTTACAGGTGGAAAGTTAGATTAAGCTGTATTTGAACAAGGAGTTGAAACTACACGTTATATATTTTAAAGCCGGATCAGTTTGGCTTCATGGAAATAGTTGTGGTTTGTTAAAAGCATAAACAGCAATAACTGAACCGAAAAGAATATTTTTTTATCAACAGTTGGTCATGTCTTTATATCTAGCATAAATAATTCTCTCTCTGTGAAGATATATTTTGTATATTTTATATATTCCTCCACCAAAAAAAAAAACAAAGCACAATCAAAACTGAAGAAAGATAAATAAATAAAATATCATTGCACTTAGGAATGAAAAAGTATTTATTTCATAATAAAATTAAATCATTTTTCTTTAATTATTTTTTTTTTCATTTCAAACCAATAAAGATTATTTCTAGACTCTTACTTTTTTGCTATCAAATTATTTATCACAATTCCTTTGGGATCTACAAAGTTGAATCATGTCAACGAATCCAGTTGAATGTGTCTTCTTTCTTTAAAATTAGGAAAAAAGTTTTATTTTTCCTTTCCCTGTGGTTCTTTAGAAAGATTTGCCCTATATATTGCTTTGTAAAAAAACTTTTAATTTCATTTTTTATTGAAAAACTGCTTGTGTTTAAAGAAGTTTTGCCTAATCGCGCTACATATAAACTTCCAAAATCTACACAGTACGAGTCAAAGCACTAGTATAATTTTGTAGACATGAGGATTTTGGTTTTAGTGTAGAGAAGCACTGTTTTGGTTCTCGCCATGGTAAAGGATCATGTGATGGAGAAGCAGGGGAGACAAAAAGGAGTGCTAGACCGGCTGTTACAACAAGGGGAACACTTATTTCGAACACAGAGGACTCTGGCAATAAACTTTCCATAGACAGTCACTCCGCCATTTAGTGTATATGTTTTATGGACTTCTGATCTTCAATACTGATCGGTATCTCCGTATGTTTCATTCCAAAGCCTCTTCTGCTGAACCAATGAGACAGAAGCTGTGACCAATCATCCACCATTACGCAGATA
Source organism: Saccostrea cuccullata (assembly GCF_032062105.1). Taxonomy (NCBI): domain Eukaryota; kingdom Metazoa; phylum Mollusca; class Bivalvia; order Ostreida; family Ostreidae; genus Saccostrea; species Saccostrea cuccullata. The sequence continues at coordinate 17,017 of NW_026939402.1, read as the reverse complement.
TCCAAAGAGGCAAGTGGGGCCAAGGAGAGTACAGCAGCCTTCTTCGTCAAGCGAACTGCATGAGTCTCTGTCCCAGGCTTCTTCGTCAAGCGAACTGCATGAGTCTCTGTCCCAGGCTTCTAAGTCAAGCGAACTGCACGAGTCTCTGTCCCAGGCTTCTTAGTCAAGCGAACTGCAGCCGAAGTTGGGACTTGATTTCCAGATATGAAATATTAATGGCTATCCAAGGAATTCTGCGGGTGTCAGTCCAAATATCTAGCCCAGAAGAATTTCAACAGAGATTAATGACTATGGTGTTCTGAGATATACTCCTATTACAGTTTAAACGAATAGTTTTTTGTCTGTGTTACTTAATACGTCTGTGAATTTGAAAATTAACTCATTCTATTAACTACTCGTGTAAGCTAACCTCCTTGTTTCAAGAGAAGCATTGAGGAACAAACAGCCTGGCTTGTAAAGTAAATCTATTTTTTGAAATTTATTTATATACAAAAAAAAAAACATGAAAACCCATTACAACCACTGAGTTTGCACCACTGTCGTTTTGCGTCCCAGGTCGACCAATGACTTACTTGGTCTTTTCGTATTATGTCAGCAGCCTAGTTGACTATACATTTGGATGTTTTGGAAAAGGCTGGAGAAACATACATGAACTTCCTGTCTTACCTTTCGTGTCTGTCATTCTGTTTAAAATGCAGGAACACAATGAACAGTTTTACCGTGAGAAAAATGCTCGTCCGCCTTGTGTTATATTTTAAAAGTGCTGAGTAAGCAATGTTCTCAATATGGTTAATTTTCGGTTACTAACCTGTATAACCATTTGCTTTTGATTGCCGAACACCCGTGAAAACCTTAAATTAGCAGCAATTAAAGTCTTTATTATATTTTAGTCCTAGTCTCTCATCACGCTTAATTTTGACACTAATACACACACAGATAGTTTTCAACATTAGTAAAAAGAAAACACCTCCATTTAAAACTCTGTTATTCTAATATGATACATTTATATTGTAACGGGAACCAGTTTATCTATGGACGTAAAGTGTACTCGATCTGTCCCAAAGTATATATATATAAATGATAAACTTGATCTTAAACTTTACTTAGTAATACTCAGGAACAGACTAAGCCCACAAACTATTTAATCGTATAATGACTGGTCCTGTTTGTTTTATTCAACCCAGGTTCTGAGATTCCTAGATTATGATCAACACCTTGAAATAAGAAGAAAGTTTAAATTTTTAACAGTTAATTTATTATGGTGATAACTGAATAATTCGTAGTTGACAACAAATAACAAATAAGTTTCCAAAATAATCTCAAAATGTAAATAAAAAAATTGAGGTAGAAAAATAAATTAATAACTGAATAAATAATAACAAAGTAAATAATTCGATAACAAAAATATAATGGAGGAAAAATGAGTGTGATGCCCTAAGAAAAATCTACCAAAATAGATGGGAGTGAGCTTCCATACACCTAAGAGATTTTATGATTCCATACAACACCCTAAAAATTGTAGTGAGACTCTATGCAAGTAGACTGAAAATTTCCTAAAGCCCTATTTATTACACAAGGGACAAGGCAATTTAGTTATTATAAATAACACTATAAAGGCCTAGGGATATCTAATTCATCCTTGAACCAATGTGACTCTAGAGCTAAGGACCTTATTACATTTTACAGAATTTAGACAGTGTCCTAAACAAAAAAAATAAGACTGCACGAGCAGTCCGGGATGAAACCCTAAGAGCTAAGAAGAGTAAGCTTGAACCTGTGGGTTCTTTAGCCTAGAGTGACTTGAAAATGCCGCTGTTACCGTTTATATATAAACTCTGACCAATAAAAATCATTCTAACTAAGTAGCTTTGAAATAGTAATGTGAATATCTAAAATGATTTCTGATATGTTCAAGTACTATCTGTCAACCAATGAAAAGTCAGGATACAAAATAAGTTTGGAACGACAGCCGAAATGGAGGTAAATTTAACCTGAGCACATGGGTAAACAAATAAAGTTACAAAGTTACAAATACAGGACTTTTAACATCAGCTTTGCCTATCGGAAAATGTTAAAAGGTATTTAAATGCACTAAATATTCTGTGTATGACAAATTAAATGTACTGTAAAAAACCAAAACCGTCACACTCCTCCCCCCTTAAAAAAAAATTACAATCTATGAATTTTTTGTTATATTAAAATAAAAGGAAATACGGTAATAATCAACTACAATTAAAAGTTCACTTCCGGAACCCTCCCACTGGGCACTTTTCATCACGAGGGTTGTGGTCCTCTGTGAGTGAGAACAAAGGGGCGGCTGTTGTCCTCTGCCTCTCCTCCCTTGCCCTCTCTCGTTCCTCCCGGTGCACTCTTGGGCGCGGCCTTCTGAAAGTTCCTGGGTCCACATATTTGTTATTCAAGACCGTTTCTTTTCTGATGTGTTGAAGAAGTGTGGTGCCTCTTTCTTCATGTGTCTGCGCACCTCGGACATGTTAATGTCCTTTAGGCTACATAGTGGGCAGTGGTAGAGAGTTATGTGCCTCCTGTGGAAGCGATGAAAGTGGCACCAGTAACTTCCTAACTTCTTAAACAGATGGGTCCCCGAAGGGCATCCAACAACAGGACAGGCCATGCCTCCCTCCGGCCACTCTTCTCCCATCTCCTCCTCGTGGAACTCACACATTTCCTCATCATTAGGATGTAAGTCAAGAATATCCTCCATGACTAAAATATTAAGAATAATCATTAACATCACTATGTAAATATATATTTTAAGTTCCTAGTGACTCCATAAACTGAAATTAAATTTGAAAATTACATCTTAATGAAAGATTGTAATATCTAAAAGCTGTCAAATGGAATAAGTCAGACATATCAATAATTACTATCGTGCAATTAATGCACTTCTCAAACACGCACTGTTTGTATGTAGAGGCCTCTACTAATATTACTTCTAGCAATTACAAGTCTGACTTAATGGTTTTGAATTCCAACACAATAAAGGGAGATAATTCAAACTTGTTGAATGTTCATCTACGGAATTGTAATAAAATAATCACAATTTCTCTCAATGAATCATTATCTATTTTACTGATATAGGATAAGTCTAAAATGATATAAAAAAATAACTGTCAAGAACCGTTTGACTTCTAGATAACTATTAATATGAATCAACTACGGCGTTTCATTTCGAAAATAAAACAACTCTCATCGACCGTATCCAATAAAGTCAAAACAGCAATAATATGAAGAATTTCAGAATGGAGACTTAGAAAACATTTTAACTTTTATACTGTTGTTTTAGATTTTAGAGAAAAAAAATACCTCAACAAAAAAACAAAATGGAAACATATTCATTAAGTGCTATCAATACAAAAATGACATGATGTCATTTTAAAATATAGATTTATGTACAAGGGGTTTATTGGTCCAAGGAGAATAGATATCCCTTGGTTTAATTCGACGGCCAACTCTTGACCTTTTATATTCAGGACTGGGTTCTGGAATAAAATCAGCTAAAAATGACTCCTCTTCACTCAAGAGTTCATTATCTACAGGGTCAGGGGTAACTTCTTGAGAAATTGATTCTTCAAGGGGAGTAACTACTGGTATCCAACTAGGTGGGGGAGAAATACCTTCATAAGGTTTTAGGTGGTCTACATGGACTACAATATATGAACTTTCAGGTGTTTTCTGTATTCTGTAGGTCACCTCTGTAAGTTTGTTAATTACTTTGTAGGGTCCTATCCAACCTAAAGCTAACTTAGCTCCTGCTGTAGGAGGATACCATCTCCACACATAATCACCCTGTGAAAAATGTCTAGGTTTAAGACCTCTATCATAATACTTCTTTTGTTTTACAGCGGCTCGCTTCAGATTTTCATTAACAAAATCATGAGTTTCAGAAAGAACATTTCTCAACCATTCCACATATTCAACTGGGCAAGTGGGATTTGGGGTTTCTTGAGGGTTACCTAATATAAGATCAATAGGACTAGAAATTTCATGACCAAACATGAGCAAGTTAGGTGAACAACCAGTACTCTCTTGAACTGTAGACCTATACGCCATAAGAAGAAAAGGCAAATTCTCATCCCAATTGTTCCTATTCTTATTTGCATAACTGGCTAACATTTGTTGCAACGTCCTATTATATCTTTCTACTAACCCATCGGACTGTGGCCTATAAGGTGTAGTCCTTGTTTTTTCTATACCAAGTTTTTCACATAAAACTGAGAACAATTCTGACTCAAACTCACGACCTTGATCAGAATGGATCTGCTTTGGAACACCAAATCTACAAATAAACTCATTGACAACTTTATCACCTACAGTCAATGCAGTATGATTGGGAACTGCATAAGCTTCAACCCATTTTGTGAAATAGTCGCAAAGAACTATAAGATATTCATTTCCATCACCTGTAATAGGAAGAGGCCCTACAATGTCTATACCAACCCTATCTAAAGGTGCACCAGTAACTGACTGACAAAGTGCTGATCTACCTAACCCTGGACCACTTTTAGCTCTTGCACACATATCACACTGTTTACACCAACGTTTAATGTCAGAAGACATGCCTGGCCAATAAACCCTTCGTTTGATGGACTTAATGGTGCGTTCTCTGCCTAAATGTCCTGCAGTTCTAGATTCATGTAGTTGGTAAAATATTGTAGATCTGATTTCCTTAGGAGCAACTAACAATAATTTTTCACTATCATCTGAATTTTTCCATCTATAATAGAGGATATTGTCAACAACTGTTAATGACTCCCATAATCCCCAAAGTGTTTTTAATTCTGGAGATGCATCTAATACAACATGACGGGGTGGTTTTGTAATGAACTTTTCTTTCAGACTAATAATTTGTTTTAATGCATGTTCATTCTGTTGCAAGTTAGATAACTCTTCATGTGACCAAGATTGTAACCAGTTTGCCTCAAGATTACCACTAAGAGAATCTGTTGATGTATTGGACTGGTCTCCTAATTCGGACTCATTATCTATAGTCCTTAAAGGAGCTACTCTATTTTTGACAGATTTTGAGAAATCTTTTGTTTTAGACAACTCCTTTGGAGACTGAAGACAACTGTGATTCTCAGAATGACAATCTGGACAATCTAGACGCTTACAGTAGTTTGCTGGCCTACGAGATAAACTGTCTGCATTGTTGTGTAACCTCCCAGGTCTATGTATGATGCTAAAGTCATATGTTTCCAGGATAGAGAGCCATCTGGCTAACATCCCTTCTGGGTTCTTGAAATTCTTTAACCAGATTAATGAGGCATGATCTGTTCTGACAGTGAAGTGTCTGCCCCAGAGGAAGTGTCTGAATTGTCTTATGAAAGTAATGACAGCTAACAATTCTTTGTATGTTGTGCAGTATTTGGCTTGGTGTTTGTTCAATGTGCGACTAGCATATGCGACCACTTTTTCCTCACCATTTTGAACCTGTGACAATACAGCGCCAAGTCCAGTCGAACTGGCATCAGTATCAAGAATGAATTCTGAATTGTTATCTGGATAAGCCAAAATGGGAGCTGTAGTTAGTAATTCCTTAAGTTTGTTAAATGCAGTTTGATGTTCAGGGGTCCAACAAAATTTTGCCCTTTTTCTAGTGAGATATGTAAGGGGACTTGCAATTGTGGAAAAATTGGGTATGAACCTCCTGTAATAACCTGCGAGACCCAAGAAACTACGAACTTCAGTAGCATTGCTAGGTACAGGCCAAGTCTGAATACTTTCAATCTTGCCGGGATCACATTGTATCCCTTTGCTAGACACAACATGACCTAAGAAATTGACTTTCTGCTGAAATAACACACATTTCGAAGGTTTTAAAGTCAAATTGGCAGATCTGAGCCTATCAAAAACCAACTTCAGATTTTGAACAGCTTGCTCAAAACTAGAACCAAATACAATAATGTCGTCCAGGTAGCAAAGACATTTTTCCCATCTAAGACCTCTTAAAACCAATTCCATAAGTCTTTCATAACAACTTGGGGCATTTGATATTCCAAAGGGTAACACTTGAAATTGAAAAAGACCCATATGTGTAGAAAATGCAGTTTTGGGCTTATCTTTTTCTTCCATTTCACACTGCCAATATCCTGACACAAGATCAAGGGTACTAAACCATGAAGCACCTGCTAAAGAATCAAGGGATTCGTCAATTCGGGGTAAAGGATATGCATCCTTTCTGGTAGCCTTATTTAGTTGCCTATAATCTACACAAAACCTCCAGGTTTTATCTTTCTTTTCGACCAATAACAAAGGAGCAGACCAGGGACTTTCACTTGGTTCAATGATATTATTTTCAAGCATTTTCTGAATTTCTTTTTCTACAATTTCTTTTTGTGCATATGGCAACCTACGAGGGGGAATTTTAATTGGCTTGCTATCCCCAGTATCAATACTGTGTTTGACTAACTTTGTCCTACCAAATTTTCCATCAGGTCCCACAAATATGTCTTTGTACGAAACTAACAACTCGAACAATATTGATTTTTGTTCTTTAGTCAAACCAACAGATGATTTCTCAAACAAAACTTGTAAATGTTCTGGCAACTCAGATGACACATCAACTGACTCAGTACTTGACTCAACAATATCTACAGGCTGTAATGAAGCAACTGTGGCATTCTTGTCAACTCTAACAGGCCTATCTGTAATATTTACAACTGAAAACAAAATGTTTTCTGGATTGACCAAAGTCCTAGCAACCAATAGACCTTTTCGCTGTAAAAATTTAAAAGGCTCAACTAAATTATGTACAGATTTGTCCTTCAAACCAACAGCATAACCTGAAACAACAATTTCACTATCAGGAGGTACAACTATCTTTTTAGATAACTTGACTCTAGTGCAAACAGAAATTTGTTCTCTGTCCAACTGAATTTGTTGACCGGCTATTTTTAATAAGCCTTTGCCAATCTGAATTGATGCATCATTTTGCTCTAGAAAATCCATTCCAAAGATACCCTGAAGGTCATCTATCTCAGCAACAATGAATTCATGACAAAAACTTATTCCACCAAGACTAAACTGAAGGTCAACTTTCCCTAGAATTCTCAAGTTACTTCCATCTGCTGCAGTGAGAATAACATCAGTTGTTCCTAACCTAGGTCTATTTTCTAACTGTAAATATACATCCTTTGATAAAATACTTGCCATTGAACCAGTGTCAACTAAAAACTTATGTACATCATTCCCTAACAGACAATGTGCAAGTAGACAAGACCTTCTTAAAACATTGATTTTGATACTTTTGCCCTTATTTTCATTACAACTCTGGGCTGCACTATGGGCGTCAAGAGCAACCCCAACTAGTTTTCCTGTTTTGTAGGTTTGTCTGTTTGTTGAGTGTTTCTCTGTGTGGAACTGTTCTTGTTTGGACAGTGTCTGGCTAGGTGTCCAAAATTATGACAATTGTAACATTCTGTGTATGTCATGTTCCCTGAGTGTCTCTTACCTCCTCTTGGTGGTCTGAGTTTTGAAAGTTTATCTACACAAGCCTGCATTAACTTCATTAACTCTGACATTTCTTTAAGGGGTTCTTGTTTCTTAGATTCACTTTCACCCTTTGACTGAACTGTATTCACAATGTCACCTACATGAACTGGTTTGACAATAGACAATTGTGGACCCTTAACAGACTCAAATTCAATAGCTAATGAAATGGCAGCCTCTAGGGTTTTAGGATGGTGAAAAATAACATGATCATGAATTGCCGAATTGCCTATGCCATTGATGAACTGTTCTAGAATGTTAATTTCCCTGTCTTCATAAGTCATATCAGGAAATGCTAGACAACCTAACCTTCTGAGAGCATACCCATAATCTGAAGGACTTTCACCTTGTTTTCGTCTACGTGATCTGAATTCACACCTATGAGCTATGACCAATTCTTGTGGATTGAACCGCTTTGTCAAGATAGACCTAAGCTTATCATAATCTGATCTTAATTCAACTGTGAGGTCGCCCAATAGTTTCTGAGCTTCACCCCTTAAGCACATAACCAACTGTTGAGACTTCTCATGATAAGTCCACTTATTCCAATCTGAAACCTGTTCAAAGTGTACTATGAAATCTTTCCATTCAACTGTTCTCCCATCAAACTTATCAGGTTCTTTCTCTTTCCTAATAGGGTGATCTTGAAATGAACTACTGACAAAAGATCTATCTACAGGTGTAAACCTATCAGATGGTGAAAAATGGTGTCTAGGTGTAGACCTGTCTGTTTGTGATGTACTCTGGGTAGATGTAGCTCTGTGGGCATGAGGTGTTTCTGGTACAAAGTTAACCCTGTCTACATGTGGTGTACCCAGTGTAGATGTAGCTCTATTTGCATGTGGTGTCTCTGGTACAAATGCAAACCTATCTGGTGATGGTGGAACAAAGTGCAATCTATTGTGACGGTCTAACTGTGCAGATAATTCTAATTCTACTTGTTCTAACTCCTGTATTCTCTTAAGCAAAGCATCCCTTTCTAACTGTATCTCCCTACTCTCTAAAAAGTGAGCATCCTGTGTAGGTAATTCAAAAGAGACCTTCTTATCTTGCTTTTTATCAGTAGACTCTACTTTGTCACTCTCACCCGAGGCTCTACTCTCTTCCAGATCTTGCTTATACCTATTGAAACGAGCTTTGAGCTCTTCAAACTCTTTCTCTGCATCTTCCAGACACATACTTTCATGCTCTTTCTCAAGGGCTACAAAATCATTATCAAAGCTATCATCTAGATCTTTATTTCTAGCACCCTGACTCAAGACCTTAGGTCTAGCACCACTTTCCTTAGGGGTTGATGTATGGAAGCTAAATAAAGGTGAAGTCATGGTTTCTGTCTAGGAATCCTGGTCACGGCACCAAAAATGTAACGGGAACCAGTTTATCTATGGACGTAAAGTGTACTCGATCTGTCCCAAAGTATATATATATAAATGATAAACTTGATCTTAAACTTTACTTAGTAATACTCAGGAACAGACTAAGCCCACAAACTATTTAATCGTATAATGACTGGTCCTGTTTGTTTTATTCAACCCAGGTTCTGAGATTCCTAGATTATGATCAACACCTTGAAATAAGAAGAAAGTTTAAATTTTTAACAGTTAATTTATTATGGTGATAACTGAATAATTCGTAGTTGACAACAAATAACAAATAAGTTTCCAAAATAATCTCAAAATGTAAATAAAAAAATTGAGGTAGAAAAATAAATTAATAACTGAATAAATAATAACAAAGTAAATAATTCGATAACAAAAATATAATAGAGGAAAAATGAGTGTGATGCCCTAAGAAAAATCTACCAAAATAGATGGGAGTGAGCTTCCATACACCTAAGAGATTTTATGATTCCATACAACACCCTAAAAATTATAGTGAGACTCTATGCAAGTAGACTGAAAATTTCCTAAAGCCCTATTTATTACACAAGGGACAAGGCAATTTAGTTATTATAAATAACACTATAAAGGCCTAGGGATATCTAATTCATCCTTGAACCAATGTGACTCTAGAGCTAAGGACCTTATTACATTTTACAGAATTTAGACAGTGTCCTAAACAAAAAAAATAAGACTGCACGAGCAGTCCGGGATTAAACCCTAAGAGCTAAGAAGAGTAAGCTTGAACCTGTGGGTTCTTTAGCCTAGAGTGACTTGAAAATGCCGCTGTTACCGTTTATATATAAACTCTGACCAATAAAAATCATTCTAACTAAGTAGCTTTGAAATAGTAATGTGAATATCTAAAATGATTTCTGATATGTTCAAGTACTATCTGTCAACCAATGAAAAGTCAGGATACAAAATAAGTTTGGAACGACAGCCAAAATGGAGGAAAATTTAACCTGAGCACATGTGTAAACAAATAAAGTTACAAAGTTACAAATACAGGACTTTTAACATCAGCTTTGCCTATCGGAAAATGTTAAAAGGTATTTAAATGCACTAAATATTCTGTGTATGACAAATTAAATGTACTGTAAAAAAACCAAAACCGTCACAATATTATTATTACAGTTACTTATCAGAAGGGTCGTATCACGTCGAGTTGACAGGCGCAGATCATCAGATATAATGATCAGCGTTTGTAATTGAGACGTGTTTTCAATATTGACACCGAAATATATAGTCATTATTACTTGTATAGATAATTTCAAACTAGAGTATATTAAATTCGCACATTTTATGCTTATCAAAAATAAGGTACCAATATTCATTGGCCTCATTATATTCCGAGGATAGTTACTTTCTGTCTTGCTAGTCTTGAACAGTACGACATTTAACTCTGGACATGACATAGTCTAGACTTTTTACTACCACTTCTAATTATGATATCCAAAATATTTTTATATCACTTGGTGGGATTTCTTAGCAGTTTTATAGGGTCTCCTGTTGAACTCGCTAACATTTCAACTTCTAAAGACATGAAGTCCTTTTTTCTTCCATGGGAGAATGGTGGGATAATTGGTGGGACTGAAAATCCCACCATTCTCGCATGGGATTCTGAATTTTAGCACTTCATATCCTAAGAAGTGGAGGTGTGTGTGAGTCAACATGACACTCTGGGATACTGCTAAGAAATCCCACCAAGTGATATAAAAATATTTTGGATATCGTAGTTAGAAATGGTAGTAAAAAGTTTGGACTATGTCGAGCCCAGAGTTAAATGTCGTACTGTTCTTGCTATTTCCCATTCCATTCGAAATTACCTTTTGGCCCAATAAAGTCTTCAGTGTACTCATTAGACTTTTATGTTGTGTTCATGTGATGAAATAAGCCAACGGCAGAGTCTGAAGTGAAAGTTGCAGCAAGTATGACTTCAAGGGAAGGTCCTGTATGATCCAATCTCAAGGCTATGACATCAGGTGTAATGAGTCATACGCACTGTATTTGTCTTGTCGATTTTTTTTCGAAAAGGTGTAACTGTGAGTATGATGAAAGTTTTAGATGCCAAAATATGAAAAGAGGTACTGTATCAGTTAAACTGACTGAAGATGAGTATGCCTCCAAATGTTAAATTTACCCAATATGTTTGCCAAACACTTTGATTGATTGATTGTGTACTGTTTAACGTCCCTCTCCAGAATATTTCAATGATATGGAGACGCCACCATTACCGGTGAAGGGCTGCAAATTTAGGCCTATGCTCGGCACTCAGGGCCTTTGAGCAGGGAGAGATCTTTATCGTGCCACAACTGCTGTGACACGGGGCCTCGGTTTATACGGTCTCATTCGAAGGACCGCCCCATTTTGTCGCCTTGTACGACAAGCAAGGGGATACCGAGGACCTATTCTAACCCGGATCCTCACGGGGCCAAACAATTTGAAGTTGTGCCTAACTACAACATCTTTTGAATTCGATTTCTTGCTGAAGTCGATAAACTGGATCATTGCATCATTAATGCTGACTGTCTCAACTTCCTCATCATTGTGGTACATTTAATTGTTGACAACTTCTATTCCAGTAATTTCTGTAGCTTTTCAAAAGCTTTGAGGACATTTTTTTCTTGGAATGAAGTATTTGTTGAATACCTCATTTCTAGTTGCAGGCAACTGCACAATATGAGAATCCCTAGCTGAAAATAAAAACAGATAACAGATTAAATTAATAGTATCAGATCTATTCCATGTTCATGTATTTACAAGTACTATTAATAGTGTACAGGATATGTAGCTACAGTATTTACTTTTTAATTTTTTTATTTTCTTAAACATAAATTAATAATCAAAAAGTTCTTCGGAATTTTGAAATATCCACACCTGATTCCCATATTTCAGTTTTGCAGTTCCACAAATAAGAAATGCTTTAGTCAAAAGTCGTTCATTATCTACATCAAATTCAATTCTATTTGTTTATAAATTTTGAGTGACTTAATTAGTGGCTTGTGATGGTTTTGATTCTCCAAACCAAAGTCCACATAGGATCATGTTTTCCTTCATCATTCTTGTACTATATAAACAAGTAAAATGACCACAAAGAAATTTTTGATATCATGAAAACTGGCATTTCATCTGTGTTCGAAGAAAAGAAAAAAATAAATAAATTTTCTAGGGACAGTGGACTTTCGAATTCAGATAATTTCTTGATATATATCTTCAATTCCATCTTCCTATCTTTGTTTGCTTTTCTTCCAAGGGTATTTTTATGAAATAGTCCCTGTTTTTGACACCATTGAACGTTCTTCCAATGTTTTCGGGTAGGCAGACTTTTTTAACTTCGTTAATGTTCGTCATACAATTCTTGCAAAAATAATGCTTTTTTAATGGCGTCTGTATGTCAGTAAAGTAGCTGTTAAACATGTATATGCTGTTTAATCCTGGATGTGTAAGTAGACAATGTAGACTGATGAGTGTTAGTGTGTCTGCTACCTGAGTCCCACATATAGAGTGACACATAGCATATAAAAAAATAAAAACCATGCTGTGGTGTATACTCATTGAGTGTTCAGAATAAATGGTAGTCTATATTAATGCACATTTTTTCAACACCCCACACCAATTTTGTCTTTTCTTGATTATCTTCCCTTGAGAGGGGACTTGGTTTATTATTTGAAAATTTAAACTCGCATTTACCCAGGATGCTTTGTACCAAGTTTGGTTAAAATTGACCCAGTGGTTCTTGAGAAGAAGAGTTTACCGATGGTCAGACAAACGGACAAAATGTGATCAGAAAAGCTTACTTGGTCCTTCGGCTCAGGCGAGCTAAATACGGAGGACCTACTTCTAAGAGCGACTTTTATTGGGAATTAGCAGCTGGTTTAAATCTTCAAATGGACCACACTAATGCTGGTTTAAGAATTTTATGTGTTCGAATAAGAAGTATTTACCGTCACATTAAACAATAGCAGTATAAACTGAGGCCCCGTGTCGCAGTAGGTGCTGGCACGAAAAAGGTCCCTCACTGCTCAAAGGCCCTGAGTGCCGAGCATAGGACAAAATTTGTAGCCCTCCACCGGCACGTGGTGGTATCTCCTTAACATTCTCGACAGGGACGTTAAACAACATATAATCAATCAATCTTTCATGCTACAAAAGTTATGTGAAGGTTAAAATTGGCAGAAAAAAAAAACAGACAGACAGGACAAAAACAATATACGCCTCGGATCTATCGATTCGGGCGTAAAAAAATTCAAATATTTGAAAGCAATGTATCTTTCTTTGCATGAATACATCAATACAGTCAATCAGTTTCTTCACCAGCTGTTGTTAGATCAATGTCATTAGATTTTAATTTAGTATCAGGTAAGTATTTCGATTTTGACAATTGGGTGTTTATAAGGGCCTAGTTCCTCTCACAAATGTCGCAACGAAAATGTCCCTTGACATCTTTAGCAGGATCACACATGTATGTCTTTATTAGAATCAATCTTCTACATTTGTCAGACACAATAAGTTCTTTAATGTCATAATCAATTTTTCAGAGCACGGCCCATCTGTTGAAAGAACGTGTCAGTTTCTATTGGAGGTCCATAGTTCACCCCACGCCAGCAGCATTTGTAGATGTAAGAATTAATAGCTGTCTTACACAATCTGTGGTTTTACTGTGAAACATGTTTTAAAAAGTGACTTCTTCCAAACTGTTCAACAAAAGTCATATTATATAGAAGGAACAATCGTTAACAGTGTTCAAAATAGCCTTTGAAATCGGCGTTTTTGTTTTTAAGTCCTCAATAATCCATGAACAAATGACATCAATGTCAACATTTTGTTTTACCTTCAACACACACATTTTAATTTTTTTTTCTATCAGGGGTGTCAAATATCACACATATCCGAAGCGCAATTTTGACATGAGTTTTCTTCTGTGACTTGGGCATGCAGTAGCAGTCAATGCCAAACTGTGTATATAACCAGGATAGACCAGCTATTTTACAGCCCACCGGTCTCTCTGATGCTCGCAAGCAGTACTTGTTCACGAAAGTAAGACCATTTGTACGACCGGCTCAACAAGATATGACCTGTCCACCGCTCGAATAGTGAAAAACGTACAAATAATGACAAACAAACTGTTGTGTTTGAATGATAATAACTGTTTAACATTATGATTATTTCTATACAATATTTGAAAAATTAAATTATGCTGTTTAATAATCAAATTGACATATGCAATGTTTACGTCATTTTGTTAAAAAAAATAACGTCGTCTGAAGTTATTGGTATAATCATTAAAACATGCTATGTTCATGCAGGTATATCTTTTAAAACTATTGCAAATGAAATGCTCAGATTTTCACTGTGTGTCCTAAATTTCTTGTAGATTTGAAATATACAAAAAAAGTCAATTTCGAAAACTTTGTCATTAAGACCTCTTTTCACAGAGAACGGACCATATATGTGTGCATACGTGTTCCATTTGATTTCCATTTAGGTCCATTTGGGTAAATCGACGCGCCGGGGAATCGAGTTTTAGCGTGCGTATTTCTTTAAAGATTATTGTATCCTATTGGTTTGTAATTTACTACGCTTGAACAGGTCCAGAAAACTACCTTCAAACTTCCCACTAAATGTAATGCTACATAATTCCTATTCTTGGTGTGGCACTAGGGGATAAAGCACTCATCCAATATATCCCTTGCATTTCCAGCATTATGAGCATCATATATATGAATTTCATTTCGTACACATTTTAATCCGGGTGGAAATGAAAATGTCTCGACTTTTGTAAAAAAAAAATTCTTTTGTCAGAATTGGCTTAATCCACTGTTGTGGAATAATTCTGCGCCCGTTGTTGATCCTTCGTCTTTTGAATCGTTAAACAGAATGATTGATAACAGAAGCTGATATAACTATTGACATTTTTAATTATTTTTAGACAAATAGTTTTGGATTTGCCATTCGTTTTTAATTTTATATTGAATGTTTGGAATTAAATTTTAACTGCTTCAAGTGCAATAAAGTTCCTTCGTGATTACTTATTGAAGTGTCGAGATAGGTATTCAAAAAAGGACAGGTAACTCTAATCTTAACATGGGAAATATAATGAACAACAGGTTTGCAGTACTAGGGTAATGTAAAAGTTGTTCAAATCCTGACCTTTTCGGATGTTATAACTGTAAACTTTTCATCTAGTGTTTTTATCAAACCATAAAGTTAGCAACATCTGCGTAACCCCTGTACAAAAATCTGTGAATGTAATCCACAAAATTATCCATGGATTACATTGAACTGGTTTATGAACATAAACCGATAAGGGTCTATTATTACTCTTTCTTATTTCCGTTCATGAATTTCTTTACAACATTATTTACGTCCTCTTGTAGATGGATTTTTTTTTATACTTCTCTTGAAATGGATATATGCGAACATTCACTTTTTTGGTAGTGGCGTATGGCTGTCCTGACTGATGGCAGAACAAGCATACATACTTTCCCTTAAATTGCATGCTGTTACTCTCCATGCATCTTACATCTTATCTGTCAGTAATTTGGTATGTTTATGATAAATCCCATTACCATTTAACAATGTCATTAGTATTAAAATAGTAACAACACTTATCTCTCACAGATCTTGCATCAGAATTGCATGGCTCAACTGGGATATATGGATAAGTAGTCCCGGTAAAAGTATTTTCATACGCCAAATTTAAATTAATGCGCCTTGCTTTATAATCGGATTCATGCGCCAAATTCGAATTAATGCGCGTTGTTGGATAATGAAAAGGAAATAGAAGAATTTTTCCAGCAGAAGATGGGTTGACAGGTCGACAAATTGACAGGTAGACGGGTCGACTGGTTGACATGTAGACAGGTTGACAGGTCGGCGGGTAGACTGGTCTACGGGTTGATAGGTCGACAGGTTAACATGTCGACAGATTTGGGGGTAAAGGGTTCGACGAGGTAGTGGGTTGACAGGTCGACTGTTTGACAGGTACGGGTAGACAGGTCTACGGGTTGATAGGTCGACAGGTTAACATGTCGACATATTTGGGGGTAGAGAGGTCGACAAGGTAGTGGGTTGACAGGTAGACGGGTCGGCGGGTTGACATGTCGACTGATTGACAGGTAGACGGATCGGCGGATAGACTGGTCGACGGGTTGAATGGTTGTGGGTTGACAGGTCGACGGGTTGACCCCAAGCTGGGATAGAAGAATAGCCCTAATCTATCATGTTCGATAACTAACCCTAATCTTTCAGGTGGGTTCTGGAACTAACCCTTATCTCTCAGGTGGATTCGAGAACTAACCTAATTCTCTCAAGTGGGTTCGAAACTAACGCTAATCTCTCAGGGGTCTGTGTTTGTCAGTAAAAGATTTTGTTCGCAGTTTTCTCAGCAACGACTCATCGCAGATGCTTAAAATTTTTAGCTCATTCTTTTGCTTAGGCATGCCATTTGATGGGATTCATCTTTGTACTAATCGGAAGTCAACTTGCTGTATATACATACAATACCTGACAAATTTTCGTCGCATATTTTTCAGAAACTTCTCATTCCAGTACAAAACCTTGAATATATATATAGATATAAGTATACAAATCTACACCCACTTGAATTATTTATAGTACCCCTGAATAATGCAATCATAGTAATAGCTGAAACTCCAAAAATGTCTTTATCCTGATGGTTTATTTTGCCTTGAAATAAAATTTCATTTACTTCTTTTGTAATTAAATTGTTATGTTGTGAATGGTAAACAGTGAAATTAATATATCTCTTTCTTAAAGTGACTTTACTTTAATCACTCCATTGCTGTAACTTAAAATCTGTCCCTCCCATTCCTTGTCCTTTCCATTATCAGTCCACGTGTAATAGATTTCTCTGGAGACAAAGTCTCTCGGGTTTGTGGTGTATGTATTACTTTCCCGATACTTCTTTCTTTCAGTAATGATATCAAATTTTCCTTCAATTGTTTTCATCAAATTTTTAAAACCTTTTCTGCTACATGTAAATGACAATAAATGTCTAAAATCCATTTTGAAAAAAATTCTTGTCAATATTAAATTGAGTCTTCTGCTCTTTCTAGGTCTTTAAACTACACAATTTTTCATTTATTTCACTTTCCCAACCCCAT
>NW_026939401.1:65000-90645 GCF_032062105.1 Saccostrea cuccullata | reverse complement strand
TATTATTGACTTGGAGTTAGACCCACTTTAAAAAACGTTAACCTTGGTTATCATTTTAAACAGTTCTTACTAGAGCTTTCGCATGTCTTAATAATCGAAGTTGCTCAGTTTAAAATGCAAAAGACCGAATTTAAGCTAGGTATTTTCTTCATCTCACAACGACCCCCCCCCCCCAAATCTACAAGAGTGAGAAGATGTGAATGTACTCTTTCTTCTCTTAATTATATAGATGATGCGAAACATTGTCATGCAGAATTGTACATGTTCTATTTTCAAGCAGCTGTGTACGTGTACGCTAACATGCTATGTACAAGTTCAATGAAAAAATCGAGTTTGACATTGATGATCAACTACATGAATTTGCAGCAGACTACTGCAGTTATGTTATATTCTGTTCATTGTATGATTTTAGTGGGCTTTAAATGTTTCTGCACAAGTGTATGTGGCCAAACTTTACAAAATTTTAAAATGGGAAAAGCGTTTTTAAGAAGGTTTATAACATATAGGATTTATTATGGGTAAGAGACTTAATTTTTAATGACTCTTAATTCTGATATTTTCTGACTATTAAGGTATATATGTAGAGATTGGATATTCCAAAGTTATTTTTCCTTGATGGCCCTCATGGCCGTGGTCTATGAAAAGTGACCTTGATACTGTCCGTCTGGTCAGCGATGTACTTGAATCCATCCTTAAAGTCAGAATTTTTAGCTAAATTGGCTTAGATATACGCGTTTCAACGATTTGTTATCAATTGAGTGAAATTTGAGTAAAAACTGGCATTGAATCAAGTTGGTTAAACTTACATTCACGATCAAAATTGGGTTGTATGCCCAACGAAAAGTTGTAAAATATTACAATATTATATAAGTCGCGGTATACTTATACTGTGATCTATATGTTTATGCTTTCTCATTAATAGAGTTACATGTATGTTTGAAATTTGAAAGGCCATTGGGCCTTATTAATATACATGTACACTTATGACTTATGGTTTAATTAAATTTATACAATAGTTTAATTCTTTTGTTGTGAAATTTCTTTAATATATTCAATATCTGTTCTACAATATTTGCATTTTTGATTTAATAATGGTTTATCCCCCTCATTTCTTATAATGCAATATTTCCCTGGCACAACTTTTATGTTTTCACGTTATTATCCCATTAATTTATCGGCTGTTAGGCCTTATAACATCTTTGTTCATTCTTTCAACAGAATCCGCTAAATATTTGAATATTTACACCCCTTCGCCTCCTCCCCCGCACTAAAATGTTGTATACGGTAAATCTTCCGCTAAAATGTCCATTCACACCTTTTGAACTCAGAAGTACCGCAATTTCTTATGTCCTTTTACTTGTTGATTGGGAAGAAGAAGGGGGGGGGGGGGTAAACATCTCACTCTTTGTATCGGAACTCCTCGATCTCTATTGGTACTTTCACTTTCTTTTTGTGTAATCGTGTTGACATGACAGTTGAGTTGTCGGTCCTCCGTCCTGATTCAGTTTATATGTAGTATTTTCACTTGATCTTGGATAATATTTAAGTATTAGCGGGGTTCTACATTCATCAAACATGGGAAATGAGAAGAGGACCGTTCTGATTACAGGTATGTCAATTAAAAAACAGTAAAATTAAGGAGAACATGTATGGCTAGACCACAATCAAATCCGGGACCCCAGTTTCATTAGTCAGGTCCTCTTCCGACTGCTACCCAGGCCAATTTTCATGGCCATAACCATTAGGGGCATTATAAATTCCTCCCTCCGTAAATTGTTTTCGTCTTTGAAGACACATCACCTGAAAGAATCCACATATGCAATTTCTATTCACAGTTGTTTCACATATATGATATAAAAATAGTATATATGTTTGTGAAACACTGTGAATAGAAATTATATACCAAGTTGGGGGGGGGGGGGGATCAAATTATACTACAATTTAGCATGATAAACTGTGTATTGAAGTATTTGTTTGATTTTTATGCACCCGGATCGATAGATCAGGAACGTATATTGTTTTTAGCTCACCTGAGCCGAAGGCTCAAGTGAGCTTTTCTGATCACATTTTGTCCGTCGTCCGTCCGTAAACTTTCACATTTTCGACTTCTTCTCAAGAACCACTGGGCCAATTTTGACCAAACTTGGTACAAAGCAACCTTGGGTGATTTAAATTGTTAAAATGGATATCCCCTCGCAAGGGGAGATAATAGGGTTGGGTCATTAAAAAATCTTCTTCTCAAGAACCACTGGGCCAGTAAAGCTGAAACGTATGTGGAAGCATCCTGGTATAATGTAGATCCTAAATTGTTCAAATCATGACCCCCGGGGGAAGGGCGGGGCCACAATGGGGAATCAAAGTTTTATATAGAGATATATAGGAAAAATCTTTGAAAATCTTCTTCTCAAGAACCACTGGGGCAGAAAAGCTGAAACTTATGTGGAAGCATTGGTATAGTGTAGATTTCTTGTTCACATATGATGGGGAATCAAAGTTTTACATAGAAATATATAGGAAAAATCTTTGAAAATCTTCTTCTCCAGAACCACTGGGCCAGTAAAGCTGAAACTTATGTGGAAGCATCCTGGTATAATGTAGATTCTAAATTGTTCAAATAATGACCCCCGGGGGAAGGGCGGGGCCACAATGGGGAATCAAAGTTTTATATAGAAATATACTGACACGCAAAAGAAACGCAACACCCTACTTTGGGGGAAATAATTATGTAAAGTAAAGAATTTTGTATCTTAAAATTATGGATATCTTCAATTTGGTAAATATCGGTAATTTAACGGTTGAACGATTTTCGTACCATAACCGGAAGTCAAGTTTGAGTCTGCTTAACAGAAATCAAAAATTGCATGTTTAACAAAACATTTGGCAATATTATGGGAGTTTTAAGAGTTTATACTGTTCATCTTAAGTAAAGCAGCAATATTTCAAAAAATAAAATCTCCTTTCGTTTCCCGTTACGATGCTAAGGCTTCTCGAAAATGGCTTAAGTAAGCATTTCCATTGCCTTAATTGGAAAATCTCAATGTAAAGGTGTTGGAGAGTTGATGATGCAAAAATATACTGCATTACGCCTCAACGGGGTCTTATGTATCAAATGCATAAATGATAGTCCTTGGACCGGAAGTCCAATGGTTACTACAATGCGCTAAGTTAGAGAAAATTCGACCTAATCATCTCAAAAACAGGCATTTAAAAATGGCAAAGAATTATTCCTTCGCTCAGATCTCGATATTGATTAACCTACTGTATCGTAAAAATTAAGCTGCAATTGTTGTTTAGGACAGTCTTGCACGTTGTAATTGAATTGCTGGGAGGGGGGTGTTTTAACAGTCATATGTTACTTAGTAAAGTTAAAAGATAAACACTTAACATTTTTATCAAATCCCTGATGTTCTGAAAAGTGAGTTTAGCCTTATTGTATTCTTTTTTGAAAATCATTAGATAAAAAATTCAAACATTTGTAGATTACTGGTGGTTGCGTTTCTTTTGCGTGTCAGTATATATAGGAAAAATCTTTGAAAATCTTATTCTCAAGAACCCCTGGGCCAGAAAAAGTGAAGCTTATGTGGAAGCATTCTGGGGTAGTGTAAATTCTAAATTGTAGGAATCATGACCCCCGGGGGAAGGGCGGGGCCATTAAATCAAAGTTTTACATAGAAATATATAGGAGAAATCTTTGAAAATCTTCTTCTCAGGAACCACTGGGCCAGAAAAGCTGAAACTTATGTGGAAGCATCCTGGTATAGTGTAGATTCTAAATTATTCAAATCATGACCCCCGGGGGAAGGGCGGGGCCACAATAGGGTATCAAAGTTTTACATAGAAATATATAGGAAAAATCTTTGAAAATCTTCTTCTCAAGAACCACTGGGCCAGTAAAGCTGAAACGTATGTGGAAGCATCCTGGTTTATTGTAGATCCTAAATTGTTCAAATCATGACCCCCGGGGGAGGGCGGGGCCACAATGGGGAATCAAAGTTTTATATATATATAGGAAAAATCTTTGAAAATCTTCTTCTCAAGAACCACTGGGCCAGAAAATATATTATGTGGAAGCATTCTGGGGTAGTGTAAATTCTAAATTGTAGGAATCATGACCCCCGGGGGAAGGGGGGGGCCATTATAGGGAATCAGAGTTTTACATAGAAATATATAGGAAAAATCTTTGAAAATCTTAGGAACCACTGGGCCAAAAAAGCTGTATGTGCCCATGGAAGGATCATGGGGTATGTAGATTTCAAAATGTCTAAATTATGATCAGTGGGGTAGGGTGGGGATGCATTATGTATAACAAGGGGGAAATCTGGTAAAGAACAGAATGGTCAAAGCTTCTCAGGTGAGCGATGTGGCCCATGGGCCTCTTGTTGTCCTGTCTGTTTGTCTGTTCATCTGTCTGTCTGTTGTCAACTATGACCTTTGCCATAACTTTTGAACCATGGGAGATAGAGACTTCATATTTGATATGCATACTCCACTTATTGAGTTCTTTCAAATCACACCAAGGTCAATGACCTTGTTACCTTGACTGTGACATATATGCTAAAAATAGTTTCTTCGAACTTTCGCCATAACTTTTGAACCATAGGAGATAGAGACTTCATATTTTATATGCATACTCCACTTATTAACTCTTTCAAATGACACCAAGGTCAATTACTTTGTAACATTCACTGTGACCTATATGCTAAAAATAGTTTTTTCAAACTTTGTTGCCACACCGGGCGCATAGTGTTTCACATACGCATCTTGTTTCAAAAATAATTTTCATAACAAAAGTACTCTTGATTATTTCAGGATTTGGACCTTTTGGGGAACATTCAGTCAATGCCAGCTGGGTGGCTGTACAGAATCTGAAGAGGAGAAACTTGTTACCTGATGTTAACGTCCATATTGAAGAAATCCCAGTAGATTATCAGGAGGTCAGCCAGATTGTACCAGAGCTGTGGAAACAGAAAGATCCATCGGTACTGTGTTCTGATACATGTATCTGATGTGGAAAGTCAGAATGCTATGATTGTCTGATAAAGTGTATTCAGATTAAACCTTAAGTATTCCTTTAAATAAATTATTGATCCTTTATTATTAAAGACTAGTATGATGATACTTGCATAGAACAATTGTCTTATTTCCACATAAAACATGCTTTTTCCTTTGTTTTTAATTGTTCATTTTGAACATGTTGAATGGGAAATAATGTTAATAAACTATAGAATATTCTTATTAATAACTTTTCCAACTACATTCCAGGGATGGATTAAAGTGAGGGCACATATTGCTTCTCCCCTTTCAGGCACATAGCAACAGGGGGGCCTGCCCCCCCTTTTTTTCCCAACATTACCTTTACTGTTGAAAATGTCTATTGAAAGGTGAGTTGGCCCCCCCACTTCTTACCACAATATAGTGATATAAAGGAAATGTAGTATTGTATGCCAAAAAATTGGAAGTGAGAAGGAAGTTGGCCTTGAAAAAGATTGGCCATTACCCCCCCCCCCCCCCCCAATTTTTTTTTTCTTGGTGCCCCCCCCCCCCCCCACTTTCAAAAACGATGCTAAGTGCTTGCTTTAAAACAAATTTTTTTTATATAAACATGTACCAGCAGTTTCCATTGTCATACATTGATCTAATAATAAATGAGGTTAAAGTTCATGTATGTACATGTATGTTCAGTTAACACTCACTAATTGCTGATTCCAAGAAGCTTAATGTAGCTTAGTTCCAGGCTGTCCTTGATATCTGGGGACTTTGACTGAAGCCTATTTCCTTGCAATCTAATAGCATCTCTCTAAAATCCTGGATCCTTGCCTGCACACATAGCTCTAACAGGTTGACTTGGAAATTTTTTCTTAATTTTTAGCTAGTTGTACATGTTGGAGTCTCAGGAATAGCAAATAAAATAACCTTAGAACAGAGGGCTCACAATGTAGGTTACCATCGCAAAGATGTCAAAGGTCAAACTCCTTATAAGGAGTGCTGTAGGGAGGAGGGGGAGGAGTGTATCTGTACAGGGCTGGACATGAGTCGAGTCAGTGATGAGATCAACAATGCAGATAATGAGCTGAAAGCAGAAGTCTCAGAGGATGCTGGCAGGTATGGATTGAGAAATCTTTTGGTACAGTTCCTTTTGGTGTTAATTTTAAATGTAAACAGTGGAACCTCATTAATCCAGATAAAAATTAAAATGCTTTTAATTCCAGACAAGATTTATGGGAAACATAATTTACATTTATATCTACCAGTTATTATCTAAAAAATATTTTTAGTAATCCAGAGCCTTTATATATCTGGATGATTTGCTTATGAATAAGTATCCTGATTTTGTGGTTGAACTGTACATGTAGAGGCTTGATTTATTCTCATAGCCTTTCTAGTAACTTTTCAAAAGGAGTTCATGCATCCCTTCCCCATCTTATCCTGGTAGACTGATTTTAACGGCATACCAGTGCTGATATACTTTTGTTCTTGCACATATTCAAAAAGCATACGAAATGGAAAATGAACCTCTAGATATTTTCAATGATTATAGCTTTACAATATATATTTTGACTGGTCAAAAGAAAACAAGTCAAATCACATGACAGTATGTACAAATATATCCGATATTTCAATTATTATATTAATCTGACATGTATTTATATTTTAATTATAACAGGTACTTGTGTGACTTTTCCTATTACACTTCCCTGTCAATCAACAAGTCTCGCTCCGCCTTCATTCATGTCCCGCCCCTGGATGAGCCGTATACAGAGGATCAGTTAGGAGCGGGATTAGCTGTGGCCATTTCCTCAATGCTGAAGCAACTCTCAGAGTGATGCTAAATAAGTACTTCTGTAAAAGGCATCAAACTTGATCAATATTTAATTGTTTTTGCATGCCTTTGTTGGACTTCAAAAATTGAAACCATGCGGTCTACAGCATAAAATTTAAGCATTCTCACAATGTTTAGGTGATGTTTTCAAATGCTTTTGAAGTAAAGTTGTTAAGCAGTTTGTTGAATCAGAAATGTTTATAACCAGAGAACTTCAATAATTCTTTTCATGCAATGCTATATATTATGATCGATGATCAAGTAATTTATCTTTAATATGTTTAAAAAAACTTAAACATATTTTTTGAATTGTTAGAACATCAGCCAATGATAGCATTATGAATTATTGCTGATCAATTGTGTTTATATAACCTAATTCTTGTCACAATTTTTAATTTTGTTGGTTTGCTGGCAGAAAAATTAACATGATAAATACTAAATTCAGGGCAGAAAACTGAATTGATTACAGCTGAAGAAAGGGGGGAAAACAAGAGTGCAAAAGAGCAATATCAATATTGTTTCCAATAATTCAATTTTACATGTCTTATACTGTAAACGTGGTTATATTGACGAGTTGAAAAATTGACGATTTTTTATTTATGAAAATTGACGAGTGTTAATTTTGACGAAATATTGAATCAAGTTAGGTATCTTTGAATTTACAAAGTAAAAAATGAATTAGACCTTCTACGGTGTGTAAGATTGTACAAACCCTATAAGTATGCAAGACCCGATAACATAAATAACCCTTTTGTATTTCAAGTTTCATTATTAGCGATCAATTGCCTGAGGTGACAAATTTGGTAAAGCTAGGCGTGATAATTACGCTAAGTTATGCATACATTAGTTTAGAATAAATAGTTTTTTTAAAAAGTGTGATTATATATCACTATGTTTTCATAACTAATTACAAAGGATATTAACAGAACTTTCATCTAGTTTTAATACGGGAAAACCGAGAAAATTAAGCGGTAAAGTTGTACAATGGTCAATGTCTGTTGTGACGCTATAAATATATACATGTATGATTTGAAGATTGCCGAGTGTAAATTTTGACAAGAAAAGAAAAGTCGTCAATATAGTCAAAATTAGCACATCGTCAAAATTTCCACGTTTACAGTATGTCTAATGTGATTGACATGTCCTCAAGATATTTCAAATATTTTGACCTTTATTCCATATTTTCATGTAATATACACTTTGTTGTATTTTGGTACATTCAAAGAGTGCAATATCTAATTCAATAAATTATTGAATATTTCTTGTCTTCTTACTTTTCACTTTACAGCAATGATCAATCATCAAAGACAAGAAAAAAATTATATTTAAACAAGAACTGATATACAAATAGTTGCAATTCCTATGGGTGCTAATTGTGCTCCTTTATTAGCTGACCTACATGTATTTTATATCTTTATGAAGCAGAATTCATTCAAAAACTTCAGAACTTGAGAAAAAAAACAACACTTGTTGTGTATTTGATATATCACAGTGAACTTAAAATAAAAGACACTGAAAAGTTTGCCACATATGCTTTGTATCTGAAAGTATTGCTTACTAAAGATGAGACTTTAGTTGCTCCATCGATAACTTCCTTATTTAAGTCAGCTGCTTAATCTAGTCATGTATTTTACATACAATATGTTCAAATAAAATTGAGCTGATCTTTATTTCAAGAGTGATAATCCTATATGGAACTGAAAAAGAGGTTTTAGGTTATGTGTTGAAAATTTCTTTCTGCATAAGAATAAATCATATGAAGACAATATAAATTCATGTATTTATTTAAAATATATTTATTGCCTCAATCAGCATCAGAAACTTTACTAGAAGGTGAAAAGTATAAGGTAAAACTCGGGGCATCTCTAAATAGCCATAAACATTTTACAAGTTTCAAAAAATAAAAGTTTAACAAAAAAACTGACAAAGAAAGAAATCAAATAAATAAAGAAAACATACAAATGTCAATTTCTGAATTCTTAACTGCATATCCAATTAATACAGAACTGAAAGAAAATGAAACACACTACGAGTCCAGCATCTTCGCTATTCAAGGGTTTCCTATTCGAAATCTACCTGATTTGGATTGGAAACCCTTGGCTAGCTAAGATGGAATTTCAGAAGATGGACAGAAATCACTCATCATACAATGTGAACTCATTTTAGAAAGTTTGACATTCAATTAGCATGTCAGACAGTTATGATCTGGTAACCACAATCATAACTAGACCCATCAGATATTTCATTCACCAAATGAATTTGAATTCATAATTTTGTGAAGCTAATAATTTAACACTATCATATTGCACAATGTGCTTGAATATTATCTAAATAAGAACACATGCAGTAGTACTCTACAAATAAGATTAAATTGAATACAATATTTTCCAGTATAATAATTGTGTCCATCGACTAATATTATATTAACCAGTTCACTTCCAAATTCATTTGTTTATCATTTCTTGTACATAGAAAACTATAATCACTTTACAGTATTTTTTTTAGTTAAGTGCGAGACTTCATTGCACAGGTAGATTTCTCAGCTCTATCTTACATTCTATAAATGTTTGTGACTATTTTTTAACAAATAGGTCTACACCCAAATAAATTATTAACAAAGTATATTTATAAAGTAAATGAAAGATGATTTAACAAGAACAAAGAAAGAAAGCATAGATTCTTATGATGATATGTAAATAAAATAAAACAGTTTTACTCACAGAAAAGAAATAAACCATATATATAAATTATTTGATCAACAGAAACCGATACATGTACAACATACAATGAATAATTGGTACCCGTATAAATGGATAAACTGGGCATTTGTCCCATTTGCTTTTTATCTAATTAGATTATTCAGATCATAATCGAATTTGTTGTTTTCTATTTATGTATCTTCCTTCATTGATAGACTGATTTTCATGGGGAAAGGCTTTGTAAATCCATCAACATTTTGTGTTCAATTGTTCCTTTTAAAGCCATTTGAAATTTCTTTTTGAATTATACTTTTTAAACAAAGATCTTAATACTGGTAACAATCGAAACTGTTCTCATTATCAAAAATACATGAATTTACTGGTACATAAATTAATTTGAGTTGGAGAGAAGCACTATAAGACATTCAATGTAACAAGTCTGTAAGTCTAGGGGGGTCATTTATTATGTTAATCCGAGGCTCTGGGCCATATTGCTCACATTTATTCTTCCAAAAAAAAAAAAAAAACTTGTTAGCCAAAAAACTTTGTGAAACCTAACATAAATTAAAATAAGCTATCAAATCAGGATGATACCTTCAATCAAAGATATACAAAAAAAAAAATTAGATTATATTTATATCTGTTTCAGGGTATCTTTTCCTTTTTTTTGAAATAAAAATCTTAAGGATAGCAAAAGATAAACAATTTGAGCAGTTGGTCAATTTCATAGTTAGAATACTGATGACTGTCAGCAAGTTAGAATTATTTTTCCTTAAAAAAATATAACATCTTAAAATACATTTCTTTAATAAATATTTTGACTGTAAAAATATGGTTGAAGTCCAATAAAGAAAAATTGAACATTGTTATTACAGTAACAGCAACAACAAAAATGCAACTTACGTCTATTTTTTGTTTTTAATAATAAATGGTTTTAGTGTGATTTTGTTTAACTATGTCTAATTTTCTTGTATGCTTTACAAAAGGGACATAACTGCCACAGAAAAAAAATGCTATTCCAATTCAGTTCAAGATAATTATATATATGCCCAATACACATTTTATTAAAAAAAGAATGCAAAAAAATATAAGATTTTTAAAATGTTTGGTAAAATGATAAATATCACTTGAACACATCAATGTCAATTATGAGGAATAGGGGAGTTCAGCATTACTGCTACATATTGCATAAAAAAACCCTCATCACTGCTTACTTTTCATAAAATTCTGGTGCTTTATCTTATCAGTTAGACAAAGGGTTAGTCACTGATGAATATTAAGTTAAAAAAAAAAATTAAGTGTCTTTTCATAAAGTGAAAAATCCTATCCTGCTTTAAGTCCTACTTTTACCTCCTCTTGGTGAGGGAGGAAATCAGCTCTTATGTACGTACACATTTTTAAAAAAAAATTCAGTACATATATAAGATGCTGGCTAATAGAAGAGGCATATGCCTTTTTTTTCAGTGATGATTTATTTTTGAAAATGTAGCAGTAATGCATCAAGGAATAGATGGCCAAGAAGTACTCTTGTTTTTACGTTAACAAAGTGATTCTCAGTAACACTCTGCCAAAAGAGTTGATATAAATGCAAAAGAAGTTGTTCCCAAACAAAAAGAAGGTACAACAAAGTACCGCAAATGGTGGGCACTTTCACTCGCCTGGGATCCAAACCCCAAGATGGTGAATCGCAAGGGAGAAAAGCACAAAAAAAACTGATAAAATAATGTGAATTACATGAAAAGTACGAGAATAAATACAAAAAGAAATAACATATGGATTGGCACTTCTATGTGAAATTTACAACATGAAATAACATATTTTTCAAATGAAACCCAGAAATATATACCTTTCAAAATGTTTTAAAAAAAGATTGTAACTGACTGTATATATTTTAGTATTTGATTTTGCTAATTAAATCATTAATACAAATGTAATATTATTTATAAATAAAGAAAACTTTTTGTCTCTAAAAATAATGATAAAAATTCTAAAACCTGATTGTTAATATGCAATGGTACCAGGTACATATAATAATAATAGTAACACTCATCATTAACTTCCTCTAGCTAACAATTTCCCTATCTAAAATAACAACATATAACAGACTCTTACTTTCAAAAATAAATAAATTTTCTATAAATGTCCCGGCCATTAAAGCTTTTCACAGAACACAACATGTTTATCCGGATCATGGTGATCATGGTTTTCTATCACTACTGCTGTGGTACTGTTCTCGCCAACGGAAACATTGGAGGCGCCATTAGAATTGTTATTTTCTGGGTATAATTCCTTATAATCAGGCAAGGGAGCAGAATCAATCTTTCTGACCTTAGTCAACTCTACCGAGTTTTTCTGTTCACTTTTTTCTACACGCTGTCGCATATTAAGACCACTAGTAATAAGTTCACCAAAGCCTTCCTGGTGTGCAAAAGCGTAACCTGAACGCAAGGACCTTGTGCTGCGTCGAAGTGTGGAGGCACGTCTTATGTGAAGATCCTTTGAGCGTGATTTGGATTTTGTTAATCTCTGCTTCAGACGAATGCGATCTGAGAGTGAGGGATGGACATCTATATAATAAAACCTGTAGGCAATAATAGGTAACAGCAGTATGGTACAGGTTAGAAGCAGTGTAAACCAGAACTGGGCTGACGAGAACACCTGATAGGCCACGCCCTCGTAGGTGTAGTTAAAGGAACTTGCATACATGGCTGTGATGAAACAAAAGTAGTATATAATACTGCCCCATATTGCCACATGATGGAAAGCTGTCCAATATGTCATATCCATTGCACACTGGAAAAAGGAAGATTATATACAAATGTATAAAGTACAAGTAGTACATGTATCTATGTTTTAAGGATGTATAAAGTATAAGTAATATCAATGAGAAAATATTTTTAAACATCTATAACTAACAAACATATTAACAAATAAAGGAAACTATGATAAAATTGTGTTTTTCAAAATAGCACAAGGTTAAAATTATTGAAAAGCAAATATCAGTACAAACAATGTCTTTTAAACTTCCATAGCTTGTATGTGAGACTAGTAAAATAAAATGTCCAAAGTAGTTTACCCTTAGATTAACAGCCACAACTAGAGTGCTGGCCACAGCACAGCCTAGGGACTGATGATCAGTCAGATCTGTACCGTCATAATGGACACCGTACTTAAAGGCAAAGTAAGGTATGAAGAAGAGCACTAGTGATGTGATGATTCCCTCCCCCGCACTGAAGGCAAACACTTTCTTGTTGAACATGGAGTCCAGCAGTCCTGGTGTGTATAGCTTAGGGTATCTTAGTGAGTAGTAATCATTGACATCCTGTAAAAACAAAGTCCAACTTATCATTTAAAATTATACATATACATGAACAAACTTCAATACTGAAACTCTATTAATCTCTACTCCATTTAAAGCATGTTCATTTGTTATATTCTATTTCACAATGTTATAAATTCTATGTATGTGTGAAAATTAAACAATAAAATATATAGTGAAGTATTTTTTTTTTTATGAGAATTTTTCGATGATTAAAAACAAATAAGAATTATAAAAATTTAACCATCATAAACATTTTTTTGCTAAGAAGTTATTTAAATTGAATGGCTTGTCACCCATCTATCCATACCTGATCAAAGCATGCCATGACTAGAACTGGTATGGACGTATAAAACACATTATAGAAAGACACAAAATATGGATCATATAAAGTCTGCGCAGAAAATCCACAGAAAAAAGCAAACCACAGGTGACACAGTGTAAAGGCAAAGTTCTTGTAGAAAAAATACTTCAGAAATTTGCACATTCTAAAGTAAGACCAGCGTCCATGCACCAGAAGTAAACGTTCTAAGTATCTGAACTGCGCTATTGAGTAGTCACTGGCCAGAACAGCCTGCATTCCCTCTTGTCCACTGATTCCAACTCCAATATGGGCAGCTGTATCAAGAACAATGATATATTCATATTAACTTTAACAATTGATGAGAATGGCAAGTACATGTGAATCATTTCAGCAAACTGCATTGTTTCTTAATACTTGACTGTTAAACTTTAAAGTAAAAGGAGAGAATGAATACAGATAAAATACACTGTAATATATAAATACAATCAGTTTAATACACCCTTTTATACATGTACATCCAATACAGGGCTTACTCTTGATCATGCTGACATCATTAGCCCCGTCCCCAATAGACAGTGTAATGGAGTTCTGGCTTTTCTTGATAAGATCCACCACTAGGGCTTTCTGTAGAGGAGTGACTCGACAACAGATGATAGCCTTACAGCTACAGCCTAGCTCCACCAATAGGTCCTCTTGGTCTGGACTCAAAGCATGGTACTAAAACCATATAAAGATCTAAGTTACCATCAGCAACTTCTTAGAACTATGTTACACAGATCATATGTCTTTCGAGAGAATGAGGATGTTAGCTTTGTAAGAAAACTGCAGTCTTAAACAACATTTTCACCTTCAGGTCCAACAAATTGATAACATTTAGACCATATTCAGTTTTTGAAAAGTCTTTGAGAAGTTCTGGCTTACCAAGCTATGTCCATTGATGACAAGAGCAAAGTCCACCCCCGGCATGTCTACGTTGAGGTCTGCTGTGGATCCATCATAGCTGACCCCTCCTCCTCCTCCATTGGCAATGTGGACCCTCTCCTCATGTTGTCTCTCAGCCTTGTGGTCTTTAATGGCTTTAAGAAAGTCGGACATTTGTTTCTTGACTTCTTGTGCGGTTTCTCCATCCACAATAAAAGTCTCCTCCATTTCATCCGTAAGCAGACGGCAGGAGTATCCAATGTTAATGGCAGTCTCTGAAAGATGTTACCTTAATCTGTATATTGAGACTCTTTTCTAACTCCCTTTGTACAAGCAAAACAATCATATCACATTCCTTATATTTCTGAAATATTAATGAGAGAGATTGTTTTACAAATTCAGTATGTACCCTGTTTATCCCCTGTCAGCACCCAGATCTTGATGCCAGCTGCTGCTAGATTAGCAATTGCCTCTGGGACTCCATCTTGTAATTTGTCCTCAATAGCAGTGGATCCCACAAGGAACATGTCCTGTTCTATCTCCTCATAAACATTGGATAACTTCTCATCTCGGTCCTCCATGGCTGTGCTGTCAAACAAACACAGTATATCAATTTTTTGTTCAGCATTTTTTTTAAAGTAAAGCAATGTGTGATGAAAATTACAACATATCACTTTCTGTTTAGCATTTTTTGTAAAAGTAAAGAAAGAAAAATGACAAAATATCCCTTTTTGTTGAGCAATTTTTGTAAAAGTAAATTTCAGTGTGTACAGACGAATGCTAGCTAATCACCAAGGTTACCTTGCTTCATGGTGTTTGACCTTCCACACATTCCAGACTTCCTCTGATATATCTTTTGAAGCCAAACAAAGTGTTCTAAGACCATCATTGGCAAATTCCTACAAAGATTTATTTATGAACGTTTTTATCAGGATAATGGATTTCCCCAGAAATTATGCTTAATCCCTCTGCAGACATTATAAAACCTACATTTAAATGATGCGTGATGATTTCTTTCGATTCTGCACATTTCTTGTCTAGTCGTTCAAATATCACATTATCAGCTCCCTTACACATCAGCTGCATTTTACCATCTTTTCTCACAATCACCTGAAATGGGGCAATATCATAGAACCAACATTTTTTACAAATGAATTCAGCAGTATGAAATTTATCAGAGGAATGTCCTTGACATATTTTTAGGTCAATAAAGAAATCATAAACAAGTATTAACAAATGATTCCACTTCTAAAGGTAAGAAACATTCACTGAAGCCAATATAGATGTTACAAAATAATAAAAAATAGATCAATTCAGGTTAACTTGCAAACTTACTTATATTTCATACTTACAGACATTCGCTTTCGGACATTATTGAAATCTAGAATACACAGTAAATCATAAACTTCTTCTTTTCCATTGACCTCAATTGTAATTGTGTGAGGTGTACGTGACTGAAAAACAGAAATAAAAACGTCTTTATCAATTTAAAAATCTTATTTGATTCAGTCATATTTGTTTCTATTTGCCAAGTTCAGACTCCATATTTACTTGGGGGAAAAGTTCCATTTATTACAAAATTAATCTGCAGAGTACAAACATTAGGTAAGTTATTTCAAAGTCTGTCTGAATTGGAAAGTTCAGACGGATGAAAGTTCCACATAAGACAACACAAACCTTGAATACGAAGCCAAAGTTCCTGGCGGCGGACACCAGGGCTCCCTCGTCTGGTGATTGGGCCTGATACTCCAACACGCCATCTAGTGACAAAGATTGACAGCAGGGTAGAAAACAGAGTAGTGAAAATCATAATATTGTACAGTTATTTTAAAATAATTTTGTACACTGCAGTATGGATGAAAATCATGTCTTCTTTATTCTGAAAAGATGAGATGTTTTACAAACGCATTTAACTTAGTGAATCAATACAATTCCTTTCATTCTTAATATTAACATCAGCTGAATATCATACCCTTATTTCTTATGAAAAGCATTGCTGTTATCAGTCAGTAAACACCACTTAACATATCACCTCTACAGTTTTCTTGAGCAATGGTTCTTCCATTAATGACATATGTTGTACATAACAATACAATATCAAAATAGTTATTTGTACAGATATAGACAATAAAGTGTCTTTCTTTGGTTGTCAAAACGGGAATTACATCGCAGAAAAAAAATTACCCTAGGGGTTATGCATCTTTCTGCAACAGCTGCAATACAAATTCCCATACTGACAACCAAAGAAGACATTTTACTGTGTGATTACCTGTGACTTCTGGCATGACTGTGTGACAGAGGGCCAGGATTCTGAAGAATTCATGAACCAAAGGATGGTTGGACTGTACTGCATCCAATAAACGCTGATCATAAAACTCAAAATTCTCCTCAGCATATGGGTTGTTTGACAAATCCACTCTAGCTGTTTGCTGTTAAAAGAGAAGAGGTGACAATGTAGCATATCATTACTGGGTATGTTTGTGTATATGTTGCTTTTGATGATCTTTAATAAAAAAAACTTTTATTAAATGCACTTACAGTTTCCTATAGTTTGAAGTAATTTCAGATTCTTTTACTTATTTTTTTCTTTTTTCAGTTAGAAAATAAGGAATTTTACTCATATTATTAAAAATGTTGATATACAAATACCTTTCAAAGAAAACTTATTGATACATAAATATGTATTAAACAATATTTTAATAGAATTAACAATAAACGTCAATGCAAAAATCATTATTAACGTTTTGTAACATTAATGTAAAAATTCATAAATAAAATAAGTGAATACCAAATGTAATTTCATTTAACAATCAACAGCAGTTTTTTATCAATTCAACAATTAGACATTGAACAAATAGAAAATCAAAATAAACTTCTCATAAAAGTCTTCCGATATTTAACTATAATTTATAACTTAATTTAATGATATAGAAAATATTACTTTGTAACAGCCAGTGTATGTCCATTTTTATAATTAAACTCTAGGCACAGATACACATTATCCACAAAAGGCAGTTGTTAATACATCTATTTATGTTTTACTTCAAAAGCAGCAAAATTTAATCTGTTAAAATTTCTCAAGTGTTTGCAATATTTTTAAATGTCATCTTTTGTTAAGAAAGAATAATGTCGAAGATGGAGACAAATGATCAAAATAATAACATAATACTGAGGTCATCTTGAAAAGAATGTTTTCTTGAACTCTCCCGACCTAGGGTAAAATAATTTGAATGGTAGGTAGAAGGGAAATTTTTTCTCCAGAAAATTTCAAAATAATTGTTGACTGGATAAGAGGAATAAAAAGAAAAAAAAATTGTATCCTGGAATGTAAAAAAAAAAAGAAGTTTTGAATCGGGCTATTTTAGTCAGTCGGTCAGGAGAGGGCAACCAAACAATTTTTTAAAGATGGCCTGATACTCACTTTGTCAAAATCTTCGATAATTATCTACAGTTTGTTTCAAAATTTCAAATTATATTTTAAAAAAAAAATTCTCAAGATAAATTTCCACTAAAAGCATGATTTTATTAGCCACAGTAAATCTAGAATATTTTATACCAGACAAAAAAGATACACTGGATTGATCAACATTAATTTTTGTCCATATATAAATGTTACCTCTGTTATATCCAATGGATTTCCATACTCGTCCACAACATCTCCGTAGGACTTCCCATCAATGGAACACTTATTAAATGTCATAATATTCTGAAGTAAAAAAAAAAGATAACTCTTCATAAAAAAGGCTTAAAAAGGACAAAGATGGCCTATATCATTTAGCAAAGAGGTTATGTTAATTTCTTGTATGAGTTTTTGACACATATCTTTCATGAAATGTTGATATTAATCATATATAAGCTTATACCTTTCTGGAGAATTTGATACTCATACATGAAAATGAACATATTTATGTAACCAATGATCTCTTGCCCTTCTAAATAAGACTGCAGTTGGCTTTTTTAAATATTCACAATGTAATGAAGAACCTGAGTTAATGTCCCTGTTTTGTCGGAGAAGATGTACTCTATCTGTCCCAGCTCCTCGTTGAGGGTGGTTGTTCGAGCTTTGGCCGGCGTGTTGGTCTTTTCGTAATACATTCTATTGTCCCAGTTAATCAAGAAACTATTGGCCAGTCTGATCATTTCCACACTGTAAATCAAGGAAAAATAAGCTCTTTTTGCATTTGATTGATTTGATGGATTCAAAATAATATCTTTAGTAAGTAGACCATACTTTTCTACTAAGTCTTACTGAAATCAGACCAAATCTGTTGGAGAAGTAGTATTTTTTAAAAATTGTTTACAGACAGACAGGTAGACAGACATATCGGTACTGATGACAGACACCAGTAAGGCATACATGTAAGTGAAATGCACAAGTTCTTCAACTATATGTTGTACAGCTAAAAGTTTATTTACACATTGTACAGTCAAACTTCGTTACCTCAAACCTGATGGGGCTGAGAAAAAAAATCAAGATATCCAAGGATTTAAGATATTGAGGGTTAAATACTTACAGAATATATGGTCAGAACTTCCACATCATTTCGACATATCCATGGTATTCGAGATATCAGATTTCGCGAAATCATTTTTTTAATTTCATTATAAATTGATACCAGACACCACTGTTTACCTGACATAGAGAGATATGGGGACCACAGTGTTGAAGATGATGATGTAGGAGAAGAAGATCAATAGAGAAATGGTGGTAGCTCCCTCCGTCACATTCCCGGGTTTATCTGCCGAGCCAGGGACAAAGGATTCCCAGGGAAGGTACACCGTGAACTTGGTTCCTACCAGGGTCTCCCATATACCACAGGATATGGTCATAGTCAGGCACATGACAAGAAGCAAAATGAAAATCTAAACAGAAAAAGTACTGGAAATTAGAAATGGTATTAGTAAATACACTTTATATCATTTCAAAACTTCTTGTAATAAATATGAATAAAGACTATCTGCTTTATACATATTATCAAAGATATATCAATTTCTTAAACATATGACTAGGTCCCATATCTGAATTCATGATGACATGGATTTATCTTAAATTTGTAGAGGGCCAACTAGCAACAACCAATTTATCATCACAGTTTGTCTAAGCCAAGTAAAGTGTTTTCTAAGGTGTTATTAATTTTTTTGTATTGTTTCTTTAAGAATTGACCATTTGGCCCACCACATCATGCAGACTCTGCATCTGAGGGTTCAGATTTTAAATAAATTGAGAAGGCAAGCTGCTTTTAATAATCATGCAGTTTGTGTGCTTGATTACAATTTAAGGAAAAAATTCCAAGGAACAAATATTTTTTAAAATGCCTGTTAGACAAAGACAAATGAATAAGGAATAAATTTGTGCTGGAAATTACATGAAGATAATCT
The DNA here is from genome assembly GCF_032062105.1 of Saccostrea cuccullata. NCBI lineage: Eukaryota > Metazoa > Mollusca > Bivalvia > Ostreida > Ostreidae > Saccostrea > Saccostrea cuccullata. The sequence goes on along the minus strand of NW_026939401.1, from coordinate 71,203 downwards.
CCAAAATAAACTTTATAAAAAATAAGGAAATATATTTATGTGTTGAAAACATTAAGGAAAAGAAGACGTCATCTCTTGAAAATCAAGGTCTAAACAAATATAGTGAATCTGCAATACATGAGGATGTCTGCATGTTGTAATGACTTTTCATGACTTGGCTGTTTTTGAGATTTTTTTAATAAGATTTTTCCCTTTCAAGTTCTATGTAAAACTTCTTTACTGTAGCCCCACAATAAAATTATAGTGATTTGTTTGATGTGTCCAAGCAACTCTTCAAAATCGACCCTATCCAATCAATACATGTACTTTGAATTTTAGGCATTTTTTGGGAGTGGCAGTCCAAGGGAATGCAGATTGATTCAATTTAAGAAGGTTTATACTTGTGAAATGCTTTTGGTTCACGATACAGTCTTGCTTTAGGTCAATGTGGATAAAGTACTTGCCCATTGATAATGAAATGATTTCTAACAGGAGAATTTCAAAGAATCTGACTTACCCCAATGATGATGAGGTTCATGAGTCTGTCTATATGTGTTCTTTTGAAGACTGTTCTCCCACTATTCATCATGAGTTTGGTATCCTTCCCGGCAAATATGACGAGTCCGAAGCACCACTGTGTATTCCTAAGAACACAGCCTCTCAGCAAGATTTTCTCATTGTCCAAAGAGTACTTTTGCCCTCGCCAAGTCATGGTGCCTTCAAATTTACTCAAGTTGTTGTTCGGAGCCTCACATTTTATTTCAGCTGAAAAATAGTTTCTATATTTATTTGGATTGTTAAAAAGGAGTTTTCAGCAGAGACACTGTATAATAGATCAATTGCTTTTTTTAAAAACATACCGAGAAAATTATAGATGCATTCTCCAAACAGTATGTACATTATATATTTACAGGTGCATATCAAACCATCTAATAGATAACCCCCACCCCCACTCCCCCAAATCATAAGCATGCTCTCTGGTTGAAAACTCAAACTTCAGATTATAACTATTTCAAGGGGGCCGACTATAGTTTCCATTGCGCAATATTTCGCGCATCATAGTAAAATGAAGCGTATTTACTGTTATAATGCAACTTTTTTCGTTTAATTATTAAAATTAAACAAAATTAAGAAATTATAGGTATAAAAATGTAATTACAATTTGATATAACTTATTTTTAAACGATTTTGCAATTGATAGGTAAGTTGACGTCGTTGCAGTATGCTTTTGACGTTATGATAATCTGTAGCTCTTAAAGAAAGGGGTAATCAAACTATTATTAAAGAAAAAGTAATAAACATGCGCTCTTGAAACTTAAAACATAGAAATTTGAGAATTTCTCCAATATTTTTATTATGTTTTCATGTGAATCCATTGTGTACGTCATATATTGTAATACTCTATAAAAATAGTAAAATTTGCTAATTTTTTGCATTTTGAGATGGCCCCTCTGGTAACAAGACGGTAGAATTTTGTGTTTCTTACATATATTGTATAATATTGTATTACTCATCAAATATTATAGTTTGAACAAAATGTCTATTGTAGTATTTGTATAATTTGCTTTAAAGTGCTAAAAATTGGCATTTTCCTATATAATCCTATAGTAAATGTACCTGTATTTTGAGACGGTCCCTCAAAAATACCTGGACGCTAGATTTCGCCCAAACTTTGCATGTACACTGAAGTTAATGTAAGTTATATATGGTATAAAAATGAGGAGTTTCGCTATTCTAGTTTTCACGCAATAAAACTATAGTCGGCCCCCTTAAAATTAATAACTAAATAATAAATACACTGTATTGTGTGTATCTATTTATTTCAAAGACAGTCCCTTTGAACTGATATAAACAATGGAAAAATGATGGGAATTATTTCTAATTTCAAGTAAATTGTTTTGGTAATGTAAATCCCAGTACTCACAAAGGATGAATAAAATCATAAATGTATTGACTGCAATTTTTTTCTCAACTAAACCACTTTATTTTGAGTGTTATTTAAGTATATAATGCGAAATTTCTACTATAAAGCACAAAATTTCTAGTAGTGACACAATGCACTTAACCTTTGGTTTTGATATATAACTTGGACCTGACATCTAAGTCTTTGCCAGTTATGTAGATTTACAATCTATAATAAATATTTATTTTGTACTGAATTTTTTTGGACACTGCATCCATCAAATAAGGAAGGCAATATAACTGCTTTCAGGAAATAGATCAATTTCACAAAATACAAGTATACATGGATACAAGTATCACATCACATAATCCTGGTACATGTGAATACAGCAATACTGTTCAATAATAGGTAAGTTTTTAATGTTCATCGTTGGTGTGCAAAGGTGATTTTCAGCATTTTATATATTTTCATTAATATTTAGATTACTAATAAGTAAGATAATATGACTTGTTTATAAATTCTTTATATCAAAAAGAATTATCCAACTTTTATTTCCTGATTCTCAATGCAATGGTTATCTGATAATTTCTAGTTTTATTTTCACAAGAATTCAGTGTTTCGTTCTTCTACCAAAACTTTCCTTTAGGTCCGCTGTTAGAATGGAGCCTCACTTTGGAGCCCAGGACGTGCCTCGTTGTGAGGTCTGCGAGACCTCTGTAGTGCAGCTGTACTGCCACTCCTGTGAAGCCAGTCTATGCAGGGCCTGTGTTGGGATTCATGTGTCGTTAAACTCCAGGATTGAACATCAAATATTAGGCCTCGATTTACACAAGTCCTCCTTGATACTCACAAAATGCATTGACCATTCCAGTCAATATTGTCACTTTTTCTGCAAGGAATGTGATCTTCCTGTTTGTTCTACATGCATTTCTTCTGAAAAGCACTGCAGACATTTGTTCTTGCAAATGTCTCAAGTTTTTGCATCTAGACAGAAAGCAATATAAAAAGATACTGAAGCCTTACAAGATGTTATTTTCCCAAAATATGAAAATTTAGCCAGCAATGTTGAGAGAGAATTAGAAAATCTTGAATGTGAATACAAAAAAATCACTACAAAGATATCTGAGCAAAAAGATGAACTGCACAAAAAGGTTGATCTTGCTGTAAGCCAACTCCAATCTAAAATTGATGAAATCCGTAAAGATCACGTCTATGCCTTGAGAAAACAATTATCACTTATAAATAATAAAATTGTAGCCATTGATGAGGCAATAGATAAAAACAATGGGATATTGTGTTCAAATGAAGTTCGCAAAACTCTTGATTGTCAAATTAAATCCCTAAATTTTAGAGAACTTCCCCCTAAAGTTCAAGTGAAGAGCCCCGTTTTTACAGCTGGCTCAATCAAGGAGGAAGAAATTGCCCAGCTCTTTGGATCGCTGGAAGTTTTCCCCATCACAACACAAAGGGAGGGTGACACTCTAAATCTTCCTGGGTATTTGTCACCAACTCAGCTTCTTGATGAACCAGAGATTGTAGTTAGTTTCCCTTCTGGTTTTCAGAAACTTTGCAATGTTGCCTGCATGAGTACAGGGAACATTTGGAGCAGTGGTAAAGTAAGCACAATCAAACAGTTTGACCAGACTGGGTCCTGTGTGAAGAGTATCATGACCACCTCTGGGATGTGGCCTGCTGACATTGCTAGCAAGCAGTCAGGAGAGCTTTTGTATTCTGATTCCGTAGCAAAAACAGTCAATGTGGTGAAAAGGGGACCAGTGAAAAAAATGGTGAAAATGAAATCCTGGAAGCCTGGAAACATCTGTGTCTGCCTCTCTGGTGATCTTCTGGTTACCATATGTAATGATGAAGAAACACAGGTGAAGGTAGTGCGGTACTTTGAGTCCTACGAGACCCAAACCATTCAGTTTGATGAAGAGGGCAAACCACTCTATTCAGGGAATTCAAAAATAAAATACATAAGTGAAAACAAGAACTTAGATATCTGTGTGGCTGACAGTGAAGCTGGTGCAGTTGTGGTGGTCAACAAGGCTGGGAGCCTCCAGTTCAGATATACTGGTCATCCCTGTGCTATGAAGGAACACCCATTCAAACCTTACGGAATCACAACTGACAGTCAGAGCCAGATTCTGACTTCGGACAGCGACAACCACTGCATTCACATCATAGACCAGACAGGACTATTCCTCAGTTATATAGACAACTGTAACCTGAAGAATCCTCATGGATTGAGCGTGGATGATAAACACCGTCTGTGTGTGGCAGAGTACAACAGTGGGAAAATCAAACTCATCAAGTATATAAATGTTCCATAAAAACCTAGGCTTCAACTGCAGAACAGTAACAATATTGTCCTTTATTGGGAAGTTTTGCTGAAATTCTATATAAGAAAAATTTCCTTCCCCCCTTAATCCATCCATCCCCAAAAAGTTTAAACGGTGATGCAAGCTGTAAAAGGTTATGTGGAGTAATTGATCTATGTAAAGATTCTGTTGATAAGATTAAATTACCATCAAATCTGGAGAGTTGTTCTATGTCATCTCCCAGTTCTGCCGTCTCTGGAATGGCCTGTCTCACCTTCAGATTGGTCTCCCTTTAAGAACAGTGAAAACAGAGTTAACTCCCATACATAGAAAGGACACACCAATTGGACCATTATCACATAACAATGTTACATTATATAAGTGAACGATGATCAAAATACATGTAGAAAACATGAATATGATGTTTTTAAGTTAATGTATGAGGTATCAGCAATAATAACCGATGACCTCTAAAGTTACCTACCCATCAAGTTCTGCTGTTTCTATGTAGCACAAACTGTGAGGTTCACTTGTAGAGAGAAGCAAGAGATCAGCCTAAAATACCACAACAAAAAATTAACTGAAGAGATCAAAAATACAACCAAGTAAATGTGGCATAATATGATATTTAATTTCACATTAGAGGTTTTATCAAGTGAGGATAAAAAAAATAAAACTATTCCAGTCCATTATTGCATATGCATGTGTTTGAAATAAACAATACTCTGAGAAATAACCCCCCCCTTCCTTTTCCACTGGATTTTCTGAATTCTGAATTCATTCAACAATGACAAACACCTCATGCAGAAGAATTCAATTAAGCACTAATGACATCCATCATGTCATATCAAGGACAGCTGTGCTATCAAACTGACTAATGCACTGTAGTGCCTATTAAAAGCCTTCCTTATTACTATGAAACGATGATGACTGGTCAAAGTTGTAAAATTCAATACTTATATTTACATTAGTAATTTCATGGTAATTTGATAAAATACAGTCCCTGAAACGTTCTACTTTCCCACCTGAACGGTGAAAAAACGCTGAATGAAGGGTGAATGAATGCAGAATGAACGGTGAGTGAACGATGTGCGAACGCTGAATGCAACTTGGTGAATGATGTGTGAACGGTGAGTGAACGCAGATGGAGTGCGAACGCAAGCGCAAAGTGAACGGTGAACGAACAATGAATGCAAGATGAACGACTTATTGGGAATGCCTCCAATCTTTTCCTTGCATTGAAATTATTCTATTATTCTATAATTCTAATTTCAGGTGCTAAAATATAAATAAACAATAGATGAATAAATAATAAAAACAATTTTTTTCTGCACATACATATGTTTTAAATCGATATTTTAATAACATGATTTTCATTGCCGTAAAACATGTGTATTTGTTACCGAACACGTGTAGTATAAATATAAAATTAATCTACTCATAGAGTAAATATGCTTATTCTTTTAACTAATAAAATAATGTGAACTGTAGAAGATAAAACTACTACTTTATTTATTCATTACATATTACATTGTACCCGTTTGAAACAACCATACATGTATTTCCGTGCCAAGGCGATTGTGAGTAAAATAAGTAATTTTTTTGTGCTCACCTGAGCACATCGGGCTTGAATTTATCCCCCCCCCCTCCAGGCGTTCATCATTTGAACAAATTAGAATCTACACTACCTGAGGATGATTCCATATTAATATCACTAATCATAGCTATGAAGTACTTGAAAAGAAGATTTTAAAAGGTTTCCCTATATATCCCTATGTAAAACTTGGGTCGGCCATTTTGTCCCCACCCTAGCCCCGGGGGTCATGATTTGAACAAACTTGAATCTACACTACCTGAGGATGATTCCACATGAGTTCCATCTTTCCTGACCCAGTGGTTCTAGAGAAGAAGATTTTTAAAGATTTTTCCTATATATTCCTATGTAAAACTTGGGTCGGCCATATTGGCCCCACCCTTGCCCCGGGGGTCATAATTTGAAC
>NW_026939401.1:0-60000 GCF_032062105.1 Saccostrea cuccullata | reverse complement strand
AATTATTCTTCAAACACGATATCTTAGTTATTTAATTAAAAAACGTGTAAATACTTACCATCAAAAAGATAAGTCCTTTCACTCCGGAGTTCCGAATGACAATGAAGACTGAATGATAAGTGAACGATGAACGCAAAGTAAACGCAACGAAGAGCGAACAGTGAACATTTTGTGAACGGTGAACGCGAGTGCACGGTGAATGGTGAATGCAAAACTGTGAACGAAGAGCGAACGGTGAATGCACGCTGAACGAACGGTGAACGAACGCTGATCAAACGGTGAACGAATGGTGAGCGAACGGAAAAATGGGAAAGTAGAACGTTTCAGGGACTGTATTATTCTTTAAGATATGCCTGTTTAAATAAAACACATGATAATTCTTGATGACATAACTTAATGATGGAGCAACTATGCATCACTATTCAAAACTTGGTGTGATTATATTTTTGGCATACTTTTGAGGCAGAAATATTTGTCAGGAATTTAATTTACAAAATAATGAAAAACTGGAGACCAAGACCTTTAGGTTAAATTTGCCGAAGATTCTCATATGTAGATACCTAAAGGTATTCAATAGGGTCTGTACCTAAAGTTATAAACTTAAAGATATAAAACAGATCACCAACACTTCGTGAGAATGCAGCAGTAAATTTAATTGGTCCACCGGTTTCGAGAATTTGATTTGTTTATTTCATTGTTATAAAGAGCATTGAATCTTACAAAATTTTTTCTGTGACTACAAACTTTTGAACAACAATGAAATTTAATGCCCATGAAAGAAGCTTTTAGATGACAAATCAAAAAAAAAATATTCCCAAGAAAATACCTTCTGCTTCAAAGCAAGAACAAAAACAAGCTATATACAGAGAAAACTAAACAGGGAAATTTCCTCTTAGCAATATATCTAAAAATAATCCCTTGGCTAAATTGGTATGAGATATAAATATGAATTTATATATTGATAGCAAAAATTCACACCAAAGTTAAATTTCTATCAAAGCAGAAATTCATCAAACAATGGCATCATCCATTTAAATCCTAATTTTACACTTACTAAGCAGATGAATCTATAAAATTTCTAAACATGGATCCCAATTAGTGCTTGAGACCTTCAATTATGATATAAAATATCAATACATCCATAAACATTGTTTACTAGGGTTCAAACTTCACAGAAATTGTACAAAAAAGACACCAGACTGATCTATTGAACCAGTCTGGTTCAATGTCTGGTGCAGTTGTTATAAATACAAATCATGGGTGTTTAGTTGATGTCAGCTGAATTCCAAAACCTGATTTAAATCTTGGTAAACTAACTATATATAGCAGATTTGTGAGTAAAGGGGCCAAAATAAAGAGTGATCAGTGTCAGATACAACAGCAATCGTATGATCATGATGATTGGCTTATAGTTTGGTTTAAATTGAATTTCTCGAACTCTTATTATTTGTTTTCATGGCCCAAGTAATGTAATGAAGGAAATAGATAAACATTAATGTTGGGGTGATATTTCACAATGTTTGTTTATGTAACTAGTCAAGTTTGATTAAAACCATATGCTCTTTGAATATACAAACTTTTATTTCAGTTTATTCAAAACTTTAGCCTTAAAACACAGATGTGTAGGGTACCCTGATTCAATCTACTGCATAAGTGCATTCAAGGACAATATTAAGTCTCAGAGGGTTAACTTACAGCCACAAATTGATTGGTCTCCATTTTGATGATGTCACCAACAACAACTTTATGCCATCGTTCCTCCATCAGTTTGCCGTCACGTAAAACCCAGGATTTTCTGTTGTTTACTAGAGCATCGTTTCTGTGTCTTTGCTATTGTTATAAAAATATATTTAAAAAGATTATTTTATGTCAATATGGAAGTTTTTTCCAGGTTATAAATTTTTGAGAAAATCAATGTTGAAACAGTTGCTAAGAAACAGAAGAATTAAATTCCAGTGTTATTCTCGAGGCTTAATATTACATCCAGGAGGATTACATCACAATTCATCTTTCAGCAGCTTTATTTGCCTTATTTGGGGGAAAAATAAATGCTAACATCTCGGCTTTGTTTCAAAAAAGTTGCTAGGCAACGTGATCTCAATTTCAGAGAACCTGACTACATGGAATTTCAATCCTGTCTAACACGATCTCTTTTCCACCTCATTCCCAAACATAATAATGATGTAATCTCAGAATTTTCTTTAAAAAAATGAACAATTCTAGTTTTTTTAAATGAGTTTTTCAACCACATTATTAGCTGCAATAATGCACCCTCCTTTTTTTTGGAGAGGGCTACAACTCCTTAGGATCTTCTTAATCGTGCAGCTGCGGGAGCACACAGATTTCGGCTCAAATTGTCAGTAAATGGCTATTTTATTAACATTTCTAACCTGGACTCCAAAAATGTAGTTATCCAAGACATAAATCAATCCAAAAATATACAGAATGATCCATATATTGTTTAATTTTCGTGTATGTCAACATCACGTCTTGAATTTATCCGCCATGTTTACTGACCTTGATACAGCAAAACTCGGTTATAACAAAGTCACTAGGACCTATAAAATTACTTCATTGTATCTGTTTTTTGTTATAACCGTATAAGAAATTCATTAATTTTGTATAGCTGGTGATCCAAGATGACCGCTATATCCGTGAATTCGCAATATCCGTGTTCGTACTAAACAAGTTTCATTGTAGATTGTACTTTGGGAAAACCAATGAGAATTTAGGTTCTATAGGAGTGGATTTTTTTAGGAATTCCCTTATTTTAAGCATAAATAGTGCTGTTTGCGTAAAAATAATGCTTGAAATGGTTTTATTTATCGATGTTTTTGTGAAACAATTGACCAAAATCATTTATAAACACCGACATTTGCTTTATTAAGTTGTTCTAAATTTCAAGCGAAAGTCTCAGTATGTCACACGTGAACTGTCATGGCTGCTGAGTAGAGGGACTGGTGAACACGCAGAGTTATTTTAAAAGTTTTTCGCATTTTACGGGCTATGTTTTTGAAAGTGAATAAAAATTACGTCTTATTAGAAGTAAGTTGAATGTAAAAACAAGTTATTTTGCCTGCACTCTCCCCTTTTTAAAAAAAAATATTTGCACCAATACGGAGATGCTGTGGAATTGTAGCCCTCTCCAGAAAACATCAGATTAAAAAAATCGGAGAGGGCTTCATTACTGCAGCTACCACATTATATATATAATACACCTGTGCGACAAGTGATTTTCCTTCCTGAAAAATTATACATGGCAATTTAATTGAGTTCATAGTACAGAGATACCCCTAACTACTCATAAAAGACAACCCGAATGTGCATGCAAAGATAATTAAAGAATGCATACAAACATTTCGCTAAGGTAATAGTGAATAATTGTACTAATTGTGCAAGCAGAATAGTATTTTGGTATGTGCATATATGAATCAAATCGAAATGTTATAACATGTAACGGTACTAGACCTGTGAGTATTGCATATTACAAGATGTACTATCATAGACCAATTTTTATCAAACATGTCTGAGGAAAGTAATAATTATATTAATTTTAGTAGAAATTAATATATAGTTATTTATATAATAAGTTAAGTTGATTGAACACATTCACAAATATTGTTGATTAGTTTTAGACAAGAGTGGAAAGGACAGGCAAAAACAGACAGCACTGCAATTTTATCAAAGTATTAGACTACTACAAAAATCTTACCACCAAAAGTATTATAAAAACATTAAAAAGAATGACCCTGTTGATAAGGAAAACTCATGCTTTTTGGTATATTTGCAGTGGCGGATTTAAGGGGGGGCGCACCCGGCGCGCGCCCCCCCTAAAATTGTCAAAGTTAGCGTAAATCAAATATGTCTTCTTGGTAGACCTCATTTTCACCCTTCAAAATCTCTAGAATCCAGGAGCTTCCGGGGGCTTCGCCCCCTGGGCCCCCACCAGGGCTTTGGTAGACCTCATTTTAACCCTTCAAAATCTCTAGAATCCAGGAGCTTCCGGGGGCTTCGCCCCCTGGGCCCCCACCAGGGCTTTGCCCTGGACCCACTGGGGGCCTCAAGGCGGCCCCCAGACCCCTTGCCTAATTTTGGCGCCCCCCCTAACTCCAAATCCTGGATCCGCGCCTGATTTGTCAGAGTGTAGGGGGCAAACTGTAATGCATGAACTAGTGTTTTAAGTTAGTAAGAGAAAGAAAACAAGTTAAAAAGAGAAAAAAATGTTAAAATGTAGGTCTTGTGTCTAGGGGTAAAAGAAATGATTATTACATACTTGTTTTCATCACGCAGCTTGCTAAAATATTTAGTTTTCTTTTCAAAAGGTCATATTTTATCTGGTATGTTGACATCATTTTTGTCAGGATATGTTTTAAGTAATATTAATCACAACAAATAACAAGCTTACACAGTGAAACTGTGTCTCCTGCTTATGGGATAGTCTTAAAGTAAATATGGAAACATCTTCACACTTAACTTCATATATCATGTATATGAATATGTGACCTTAGACCTTTAACCTTTTCCTTTCATTATATAGTAAGTTGTTTCTTAGGTAAAGGAGAGTCATTAACTTACTTCTCAAATAAAAATCTCACAAAGAACTGAAGTTAGCATACAAAATACAATGTATGTAAAGCAATCAATGTAATACATGTATACAATAGAGTTTTGTATCTTGACCTTGACCTTTGACCATCGTGTTTGAGTAATAGGAAGTTAATGTTAAATTATTTCATCACTAAAGCTAAAAGAATTTTTGAGACTTTAGAAACTATTTCAAACCATTAAAAGAACTAAGTTAAAAACTACATTGTGTCTTATAAAAAATCAGAATGTATTTTTTGAACTTGGAGTCTTTATTTATTCGGGAAAAAAAATTCCTAATAATCAAAAATATAAAATGAATTACTTTTTTCTTTAGGATAAAAAGGTAGGAAAAGAGTGACGAAGATGACAGACAGCATGTCCACTAATTTGACATGTTTGGGAAACGGTATAAAAGCGGAAGATTTCGCCCCAAAATAAAGTCAATTCCTACATCTGAAGCAATTGAAAGAAAAACAGAGGTCTCCAGCTGCACGATAGTCATTCAACAAAACGGCTTTCGGAACAAAAAAAAAACATCATGTCCTTAGAAGTAATAGTATATTTTGTTTTTATTATATTTATCGAAATTTTGTTAAGGAATCATGATTATTCAAGACCCCCAAATCATGGCAAAAATATTAATCTCAGCATTGACGATTAAAAAAAACCCATGACAAAATCAAAATTAAAGGCGACGATAGAAACGAGAACCAAACTAATGAAAACTTTGCACCCAGATGTTTCAAAGAATCTATTGACTGGCATGAGGTATTTCTAAATGTAAACCTTATATGAGGCATGAGTCCTTTAGACAATGACTGTGTTACTACTCTTTTGCAGGGCAAATTAATCAAGTTAATAACGTTTGTTGATAGATATTAAATTATGTATATTTAACAATTGCTTCTACGTCATATTTCACCAAAAAATTTTCCTGCAAAATAATAGTACATTACAGTTATTTTGAAAGGGTCTCTGTTATTTTATAGGTTTGTAAACAAGTGAAATGTTTGACAATATTATAAAACAACTTCAAAAATAATAGTTTTCTTTTTCAAGGCTTTCTGCACCTTTTACATAGAATGTGCACAAAACATGTAGAATGCAAAAATGAACAACAGGTTTAGGTAAAGTTTTATATATAGATATATATACACATGTATTTCCATGAGACATTGATATATATATATACATTTTTTTTTCTAGAGATACATTGTCTCAGATTTGTCTTATAGGTTCATCAGCAGAAATATTGGAATTAGGAGCTGCAAGAGGACAGGATATATTTCAAAAATACATAAAACCCAATGGTACAATATCTGCAAATGCAACTTGTGTGACTGGTCTCCATATGAAAAACCATGAACTTTACTACAGGGATCAAAAACTTGCAACAACAGACTTGAAATCAGCACTCCAAAAGTTTTCAGAGTGGCTATCGGACTCGAACTTAACATTCTTGTGAGCCACAATGGATTACGGTTTGACTTTCCATTATTTATTCAAAACATTATGTCACAAAATATTGTGATGAATACATGTATTGCCGGCTTTATCGACACTTTGGAGGTTTTTAAAAATTCTGATTTAAAGACACAAACTGGCAGTTTTTCTCAGTCTACTTTTGAGAGATGCAAGTTATTTTGAAATGATGCTATGGACCTACAAAATTTAGTGAACTTTCATAACATTCCTTTCAACACTCTGTTGAGGAGTACGATTATGTTTTACAGCAAAAGTTTTCTTCAGTAAAGAATGACAATTTGAAATCTTTTAGTAACCATGGAAAAGTGATTACAGAATTTATGGCAAATAAAATTGCAAAATCTGGTTTGAATATGAATTATATTAAATATTAAGATGTAGTCTTGTTTCAGGAAATTGTAAATGTGCAAGAGTTATAAGTGTAAAAAAATAATGAACTCAAATTATTTGTCAAGTCAGTTGTAAAGAGTTACATTTTGTTTTTATAATTGTAAAGTTATATGTTAAATTCTCTTAATTTTGTAAGATATGATTTTTTGTACACCAAATGGCAAAACATTTATTTAAATTTGAAAAAATCAAAAATTCCATATATGCAAAAAATATCTGTGATTATCCTTACATTTTTTGTAATCTTTTGTGCCAAAATATTTGAAATGTTGGGGTCAAAAATTATTTTTTTTTGTATGTTGGTTTATGTAACAATGATGTAGCATTTTGAAACAATTTTGTAAAAAAATTTTTTCATTTTTAGTAACCATTTTTATTTCATTAAAAAAGGTGGCACCTTGTATGAAAATATTTTTAAAAAATCATTAATGAACTCAGTTATAAAATATATTTCTATAAAGTCCTAAATTATCCTGATTGTCAGTGTTTAGAGCTCCCTTAAAAACTACATTGTGTCTTATACAAAATCAGAATGTTTGACCTTAGTCTTTTGACCTAATAATCAAAAGAGGTCTTTTTTCAGTGAAAGGAAGTTATAAGATTACATTTCAATGGGACTTAAAAAAGATATCATCTCATGAAACTATAGCGTAACAGACAGCCAGGCCAACAAAAGTAACAAATATTCCATCCATCCATTTAACAACAGACTAAAACTAGTAGCAAATACTACAATCTCCCATTAAAAAAAACCCAGACAAAATCAAAATAAAGCTTTAGAATTCAGAAAATCTAGAAAACTGATGGAATCATTAAGGGTCCTTCAATGCACTCTACCTTGACTTAGTGACTAGGTGTCTTTTGAGTTATTGCAAGCATTTAGGTTAAAAGAACCGGGTTAAGTGTTGACAGACATCAATATCTTATCTCTTCTTCTTGACCTTACACACTCTGTGCAGTAATATAAAATATCATATGGCTTTAAAGGTATTTTATCGTAGAAACCAGAAGTCTCTGTCGAGACTGAAGCTCTACTGGTTTGTACTTATAGCAAAGGCAGAGAAAAGTACTTATAATAAGCAGTTGGGAATTGAAACATGACAACAGCAATAAATAGAATAATGATCCTTGATAAAGTCTCTTTATGTTCTTAGTGTAGCCAAAGTTATATTGAAATCAGTCCAAAACTGTAGGAGGAGTAGCATTTTGAAACAATTTTACAGAAATTTCTATTTTTAGTAACCACGGCAACACCGTTAATCGAAATAAAAAAACGATACATAGAATTATGTATATTAGTGTAGTCTACTTGTGTGCCAAGTTATACTGAAATCAGATCAAAACTGTAGGAGGAGTAGCATTTTGAAACAATTTTACAGAAATTTCTATTTTTAGTTACCACGACAACATTGTTCATTGAAATCAAAAACCGATAAACAGAATTATGTATCTTAGTGTAGTCTACTTGTGTGCCAAGTTATATTGAAATCAGACCAAAACTGTAGGAGGAGTAACATTTTGAAACAATTTTACAGAAATTTCTATTTTTAGTAACCACGGCAACACCGTTCATTGAAATCAAAAACCGATAAACAGAATTATGTATCTTAGTGTAGTCTACTTGTGGGCCAAGTTATACTGAAATCAGACAAAAACTGTAGGAGGAGTAGCATTTTGAAATAATTTAACAGAAATTTCTATTTTTAGTAACCATGGCAACACCATTCATTGAAATCAAAAACCGATATACAGAATTATGTATCTTAGTGTAGTCTACTTGTGTGCCAAGTTATACTGAAATCAGACCAAAACTGTAGGAGGAGTAGCATTTTGAAAGAATTTCAAAGAAATTTTTATTTTTAGTAACCATGGCAACACCGTTTATCGAAATCAAAAACCGATATACAGAATTATGTATCTTAGTGTAGTCTACTTGTGTGCCAAGTTAAATTGAAAACAGACAGACAGACAGACTGACAGACGGACGGACGCTGGACGCATTACTATCGCATAAGCTCTTCTGGTCTCTGACCAGTAGAGCTAAAAAAATCAACTAAGAGAATTTTTCAGTGTCATATGACCTTTAAACTTGTTCTTCCTTTGCTTACCCATTCTCTATCAGAAATCACTAAGATTTTTTTTAAAAATCCCTAGAAATCTACTGCATCAATCATTTGAACAATTTGATGGAAATACAGGGACGTACAAGTATGTACAACAAATCTTGACCTTTTTCATTTATGACCCCCAATCCACAAGTCTTCTGAAAACTGTAAACTATTCTCGATCTACCTGTGTGGCATTTCTAAAGCTAACAATTGAGGTATATTACTACATATATCACCATTAGCATATTAATACAAACTGAAAGTCCAAAAATAATGATCTAAATAACCCAGCATTACAACTATAGAAACAAAAACCCTATTTCCTTCTTGGCATTTGTATTTTTTGAAAGGGACGAATTAAGGGGGAGGGGGTTAAAATTTGAAGTCTTCTATAAGACTACATGTATTACTCTTCATGTCTTGACTACACATTTTAGGAAAATAGGTAGACTACATACATAGACTTTGATTTGCTATGAAAAGTTAATACACTGTACCCCTATATCTCTCCTATAAACACCAGCTAGAAATGTGGGTGGATATTATTATTAAGTAAAACATATCATTTTGGATGTGTTCTTGTCACTAGCTTGCACATACATACATTATTTCAGGAAATTGTCAATAAATTATCTTTTAAAATTTAAATTTGTACCAAGTTTCATTTATTTTGGACAATTTAATACTAAAAGAGAAATAGTATTTAAACATTTCTTTAAGACATTGAATGCACATACAGCAAAGCTTGGACACATTTAAGGAAAAAAAAAGAAACTTAATTGTAACTGATGAATGCATACATTTTCCTGTTTCCAGACATCAAAAGTAAAACCACTTACAAATTAAATGAAATACTTTCAAAAATTTAACTTAGAGAAAAAAAAAATTATCTTATCAAAAAATATGTAGCAAATAGCTTCACACAAAATAATGGAAATGGAAATATTAACTATTGTCTGTATTCATTCTCTTTTAAATTAAATAATGAGCAAAATAATGTAGGAACTGGGAATTGTCTAAAAACAAAATCAAATCAACAGGATTTGAAGAAAAATGGAAACTCACGAAATCATCGACGGCGTCTTTGGCGGCGGACACGCCTAATACTACCACCAACGGGATGAGTGTGGTGAGCGGTGTCAGGGAAGAGATTGCCGGAATTAGCTAAAGGGAAGCAAGGTCAATAATCTATAATTAGTCATACTGAAAGCAATATTGTTTTCCTTATCCTTAACCTTCTCCAAATTGGTTTGGGGTCTGGTGGAAGCTGGGATTGTTGGCATCTGAAAGGTTCTGCTGAAAAATTATAATAGCTAAGGAAAGCAGGGTTTGAAAATTTGTGAGAGTAGTAATATTAGGAAAGAAAGAACTTAGGAAAAGCAAAGATTATTTTGCATACAACCATAAAAGTTCATACAAACTAAAATAAAACTTCACTATATGAACATGCAGAAGGAATACATGTGGATGATTCTCAAATTGTACAGTTATGATTTTGTTGAAAATACTTCCACTTTGCAGATCTGATACCATAACCAAAAGTTCATAGTGTTATGATACCAGATAGATAACCATTCCAGCATCATTTTATTTTGTGTGAACTGCAAGAAAGTTGACTGATTTGTTAACTATATAATCATGGTTCCTTTAAGGTAAACTGTTCCTTTAAATTTATATGATTTAACTCTGAAAGGTCATGCAGGCAACCAATCCGTTTGGAAAATCATCAACTCTTTTTAACAAAATAAACCTTCAGGGTTTTGGAATTTTTTCTTTGCAAAACAAACTGAAATTTCAAATAAGTGTACAATTTGGTCCAATGTACATGTAAGAAGGAAAAGCAGTTGATGTATAAACTACTATTTTACATTCAAAGTTAACTAGACAAGCACCCAGGCAGAGAGTCACACAATACTTAGGTTAAGGGTCATTCACTATGGTGTGCAAACTTACAACATCATCAACAAGGTCTTTAATGGCAGAAATCCCTAATACAAAGGCCAGGGGCAGCAAAGTAGTATACCAGGGCAAAGAACTTATTGCCGGTATCACCTGCAATGAGATTTGTCATGTGTTAGTGCAGATATGCATGCTCCAAAATAAAGGAAAATGACAAACAGCCAGGGGTTAAGGACAGCTATCGGTAGTGTCAAGGTCAGGAATTGGCAGCTTCTCTGAAAGAGGAAGGCAAGAAAGAAGTCATACTGAAAATAGAACAAAATTATATCAAGGCAGATCCAAATAAATTAAAGTTTACATAGTTGAGTTAACTGCAGAAAATATGTCAAATTCATTCCATGACATACCATTCTTGTAGGAAAATTAAAAGGCATATCATTCTGATAGAAAGAAAAAAAAATAACAAATATCAAGAAAAATCATAAGATTTTCTTATAGAAAGAAAAACCTTGGCAATCCAAACTGAAAAAAAATTCATTTCTTTTTAAATTCAAGTACATGTATATGTTTATTATGATCGACTTAAGTGAAAGACAATTCAATTTGCAAAGGAATAAAATATAGAACATACACATCTATTAAAAAAAAATGTCCCACTGTGATATATTTTGATTAACAAATAAAAATACAAATTAAACATCAAATTCATTTCATGCAAAATATTTTGGCAGCAAAATTAAAACAGTTTATCCCTAAAGTTTCATGTTTCAGTGAACATTGCTTGATTTTAAGAATGTTTGTATAAGTTAAAGATAATTTAGATGCCTCAAACACATAACCAGTTATAAAATAGAAGAATGAATAGTAAATGTGATTCAGTTGACCCCCCCCCCCTTTTCCTTTAAATGATTAAAAAGGACACATGGTCACATGACTCAAGTAAGTATGTGATAGCCTGCAATCACAATATTAGAGATGCAAACATTACCCCACTTGTTGATTCATAAATCTTGAACAAATTATTTTACTTTGACATATACAAAATGTACTAAATATATATATATTTTAAGGTTTTTTTCATTTATGTAAGAATGAGTTTATGAAATAGATTGCACGACTTCTCTATTTTTCTATAATACAATAGAATAATAGAATAACAAGTGACATCAAACATGAATCTGTTTCATTAAATTTCAGCACTAGACTGATGCAGACAAGAGTCCAGACAGTTTTGAAACAGAGAACATATGCATCTTACAGTGAATTTAATAGCAGAGATGTCATACTTGTTTTTAACCTACTTCAAAAATGTAATCATCAAGCATTTAATCTACTAAATATGTATGACTCAATTATTTCCTCTTGAAGTTAAGCTTCCCTTTTTGAAATAACAAGTTATCAAAAACAAGTAGGAGTTAAACATAGGTAATCAGAGATTACAGAGCTCACCTCAACGAATGTTGTCTTTAAGTAAGGCAAAGTCACACAATTAACCAACAAAAAGTATACATTCCAAAAATGAAAATATTTTTAAAAGCAATTTTGATCTAATACTTTGAAATAGACTTACATAAAAAATTTAAACTACTTCTTCTTCATGAAAATGTAATGAAAATCCAGCATCTGAAGCAAATTTGCGAGTTTTCATCTCTTGATGCAGCATTTGTGCAAGTTTGGTTTATACAATGTTATATAAGCCTTATAGTTTTTGGTAATAGACCTGCAACCGTAACTTTTACCTTGTCTATTATCTGAAAAATGTATGTCCAATTCAGCATCCGAAGCAAGTCCATTAGTGTGCATCCTTAGATGTATCATCCATGCAAGTTTGCTCATTATAGGGCTCATAGTTTATTGGAAATGAAACATGCATCAAAACTAACATTTTCACTCATCTACAAAAAGTAGGTCAGATTCAGCATCCGAAGCAAGCCTGGAAGTATGCATCCTTAGATCGTCTATGCAAGATTGGTCATTTAAAAACTCATAGTTCCTTGGAAATGAAACCTGCACCAAAAACTTTTAACTATTCACTCAACCGGAAAATGTAGGTCAGATTCAGCATCCGAAGCAAGCCTGGTAGTGTGCATCCTTAGATGTATCATCCATGCAAGTTTGGTTAACATAGGTCTTAAAGTTACTTGGAAATGAAACCTGCACCAAAAACTTTAACCTGTTCACTCAACTGGAAAATGTAGGTCAGATTCAGCATCCGAAGCAAGTCTGGAAGTGTGCATCCTACGATGAATCATCCATGCAAGTTTGGTCAACATAGGGCTTGTAGTTACTTGGAAATGAAACCTACACCAAAAATTTTAACCTGTTCACTCAACCGGAAAATGTAGGTCAGATTCAGCATCCAAAGCAAGCCCAATAGTATGCATCCTTAGATGTATCATCCATGCAAGTTTGGTCAACATAGGGCTTATAGTTACTTGGAAATGAAACCTGCACCAAAAACTTTAACCTGTTCACTCAACCGGAAAATGTAGGTCAGATTCAGCATCCGAAGCAAGCCCGGTAGTATGCATCCTTAGATGTATCATCCATGCAAGTTTGGTCAACATAGGCCTTATAGTTACTTGGAAATGAAACCTACACCAAAAACTTTAACCTGTTCACTCAACCGGAAAATGTAGGTCAGATTCAGCATCCGAAGCAAGCCCAATAGTATGCATCCTTAGATGTATCATCCATGCAAGTTTGGTCAACATAGGGCTTATAGTTACTTGGAAATGAAACCTGCACCAAAAACTTTAACCTGTTCACTCAACCGGAAAATGTAGGTCAGATTCAGCATCCGAAGCAAGCCCGGTATATGCATCCTTAGATGTATCATCCATGCAAGTTTGGTCAACATAGGGCTTATAGTTACTTGGAAATGAAACCTACACCAAAAACTTTAACCTGTTCACTCAACCGGAAAATGTAGGTCAGATTCAGCATCCGAAGCAAGCCCGGTAGTATGCATCCTTAGATGTATCATCCATGCAAGTTTGGTCAACATAGGGCTTATAGTTACTTGGAAATGAAACCTGCACCAAAAACTTTAACCTGTTCACTCAACCGGAAAATGTAGGTCAGATTCAGCATCCGAAGCAAGCCCGATAGTATGCATCCTTAGATGTATCATCCATGCAAGTTTGGTCAACATAGGCTTATAGTTACTTGGAAATGAAACCTACACCAAAAACTTTAACCTGTTCACTCAACCGGAAAATGTAGGTCAGATTCAGCATCCGAAGCAAGCCCGATAGTATGCATCCTTAGATGTATCATCCATGCAAGTTTGGTCAACATAGGGCTTATAGTTACTTGGAAATGAAACCTGCACCAAAAACTTTAACCTGTTCACTCAACCGGAAAATGTAGGTCAGATTCAGCATCCGAAGCAAGCCCGGTAGTATGCATCCTTAGATGTATCATCCATGCAAGTTTGGTCAACATAGGGCTTATAGTTACTTGGAAATGAAACCTACACCAAAAACTTTAACCTGTTCACTCAACCGGAAAATGTAGGTCAGATTCAGCATCCGAAGCAAGCCCGGTAGTATGCATCCTTAGATGTATCATCCATGCAAGTTTGGTCAACATAGGGCTTATAGTTACTTGGAAATGAAACCTGCACCAAAAACTTTAACCTGTTCACTCAACCGGAAAATGTAGGTCAGATTCAGCATCCGAAGCAAGCCCGGTAGTATGCATCCTTAGATGTATCATCCATGCAAGTTTGGTCAACATAGGGCTTATAGTTACTTGGAAATGAAACCTACACCCAAAACTGCACCAAAAATGTTAACCTGCTCCAAAAACATTAACCTGGTCATTCCTTTGCTGAAATTGCAGCATCTGAAACTTTGTCTGGTACAATAAAACACACTAAAACCATCTTGCATGCATGTCTAATCAGTATAGGACACAGAAGTAATTAAAAAGAAAACTGCTCCAAAAAACTTAACCTTAACCTGGGACGCCGACGCCGACGCCGACACCGACGCCGACACCGACGCCGACGCCGAGGGTATCACATAAGCTCCCCCCAACTTCGTTGAGGTGAGCTAAAAATGTAACATATTTTCTCCATCTCTAAATTAATTTTCCTTTCGAAATTTTTTCTTGGAAAGAAGGCAGGTATTTTTTTTTTTATATATATATGCAAGGTGTATGTACCAGGTACATTTTTTAAAATTAAAACTCAATCCCCCTAACAATTTTTCATAAAATCTCTTACTTGAGGATTAAATTTATGACTAACTATGTATTTATACTATGATCTAGCTACCCAGGTATTCTAAGAAAAATATTTTGTACTTTACAGTTCAACGGCATGCCTCAGAATGACCTTGATATGCTTTATGGAATACAATGACCTTGACCCCATTTTCTAGGTGACTTATTCTTTCTAACAATAGCATATCTGCATCTTTCCTACTATCACATTTCATTCTAACCCCCCTCTTATTTCCAAGTACTGGTAATATCTTTAAAAACTTATGAACAGTGACTGTCGTTATTTTACAAATTGCTCTGTCAAACTGCCCCACACCAGGCATATATCATCAAACTTCATCAATTTACTGCGCTTTACTAATGATCATAAAACACAGTGTTTATCTGATTAAATGCAAGATATCAGTTCCAGAAAACTCAATTTCTTCTTTCACGATCCTTCATCCTAGCTGTTTATTGATATCCATGTGATTTTGCTGGCAAATAGAATTAAGGATGCAATAACTTCAGCAAGGCAGATTACATAATCAGACCAGGATTGTTGAAAGACACGCTCTAAAATAATGAACCTCCTTTAAGTACTTTATCAATGTTTTTTTTTTGTTAAAGTGTAAATATTTAATAATGGTAAACAACATTTTAAACTGAAGATTCTTGAGAGATGAGCACAGTTTGTCCCAATAAGTTTATAGCCTCAAATTACAACAGTTTTCTATATGATATACTAGTGTCAGGAATTACCCACATTGTAAAAACACTTCAATTAAAATCAATTTTAAAATATTTTAAGAACTATAAAACACTCAAAATATGATAGGTTTTCTAGCTCTTATATTTCATATGGATTTTATATTTGCTAAAACAAAGAATTTTACCATACATTTGTTCAAGTTCATTATCAACTTGAAAATTTATTGAGGTTTAAACATGACATGTTTTTCATTGAGATGGTAGAAAATGTTTTAATTTTGAAATTTTCTTAAGTGCTTCTAGAGATATAGATTTTTTTCTTCAAGAAATCAGCTCAAAATGACTTAAAAATGTAGAGAAGAAATTTCCAAAAGACTTATAAGCATGATCAGAAATTCAATAGGTAACTTAGTTTTTTTAAGTCAGATATGAGTTTCTGAATCCATTTGCTATTGGTAGATAGATTCAATATGTTATCTGCTGTTCACATAAATCTTAAAAGGAAGCCCACACAATCTTGCATGTTTACGGCAATTGTGGCAGTCATATCTTCTGATTGTTGTTTGATCACCCCAAAAAGTAGCGAGGTTTCCCTGGGATTACTGAATGAAAATATGTGCCATATTTGTTGACGTGTGGAAAGACAACAGGGAATAAATGGAAGATTTCTCAGAAAATCAGAAACAACAGAACAATAATGAATTCAAGTTCCATTTGCATTTTCACACTGTGGAACATTTACACATGGTCAATAGAAAATTACAAAGATATAGTAAAAACATTTCTCTCTAATGAGCTTATGTACCATTTCTTTTTTTAAAGGATCAATTTATAATTTGAAAAAGTTAACTTGGCCTATTTCAAAATAACACCTGTAGTTAAATTAATAAAATAAGGAGACATAATTAATACCTGTAGTATAATAAAAATAAGTAGTATTAAGTAATACCTGCAGAAGACATAAGTAAATACCTGTAGGATAAGTAAACATAAGAAGTAGAAGTTGGCAATCCTCTGAAACTGCTCCAGGAGATTCTTTGGCAGAAAGGAGAGGACTGAGTACTTAGATGTACAGATGTAATTGTTCTATAATAGAAGGAAAATTATCATGTCACATTGGAAAAATGGTAAAAATTAAAAAAAAAACCATGCAGATTTATCAGTGTTTATGGTGACAAGTTCTTCAATTTAGCTTGTGATACCAAAGGATAACTAGAAGCATTCATATTGTTCTGCAATAAGAGTGATATTAGATGTCCAAAAGGGTCAAGATATTGGAACGCTATTGTAACATCCAAGGCACCAAAAGCTGCGATTGTGCCATATTTAGTGATTTTGGAATTTTTTTTCTTGATTATAGAAAATCTTGTCTATTCTCTGGGAGACACTGGTAGGGTTGCTGATAAGCTGACCAACTGCAACACTACACAATTTTAATTAAGACAGCTAGGTTTATTCATTTTGCCACCTGATTAATCACCATATTACTACCACTAAAACAAGGCAATGGTAATGGTCATATTAGTCCAAAAGCTTAAGAAACTATTTGCCTGAATATGATCAGTGAATCACCCTTATGCTGAGTATACACCTAGCTATTCTGTATTTTTCAGTAACTGAAATGGTTTCTGTCCATAATTTGAGTTTTTCATCCATAATTGTTTGCAAAATATCCTGGCTATTTTTCTAATGTGAGTTAATGATTGATTTTTTTCATTGCAAACATTTACATAATTTCCTTTTTTTGTCATTATGAATCATTATACAGTTGAACTTATGTATCTCGGATAGCATGGATATTCTACAGTTATTTCGAAATCTCAAACACTTATTCTTCAAGTATTTCATCCTCAATATCTGGTTTCCTCAGATACCTTGAATTGTACCTCTGATACATGTATGCATATATATACCTAATATTGATTCAATGTCTCAAAGTTGGCTAATTTTCTTTTATCAAAGGGCCATAGCTATATACTTTCTGAAAAGGCTGAAATCCCACAAAGTTTAATCTTTATCCTTTATGTATGCATTTCATTTGTGTACCAAAAGTTTTTGATAAATTTCAGTCAATATCTGGCCATAACACTCAATTCAAAAGGGTTGAAATCCATCCAAATAAAATTTGCAACTCTTCCATACACAACTATGCACCTAATTATTCCAAAAAATAGAGAATATAAAAGTTATGCATATAGACAGATTGAGGTAAAACCATACCACCCCATCCTAAATTTTATTCAGTACAAGGCTATCAAGCATCAGCATAAATAGCTTTTAATACAACTATTTGAGCAGAAACCTTTAGCAGTTTGACTGAAATCCTACTTTCAATTCAAAAGGATCAGCATGTGATTTATCAAAAGCCAGTCCAATCTTCATAAAACCTACAATGTAAGCTTTCTAAATACAAATTTTTATGACCAGAATTCTAATGACATCTATGCTTGGACTTAAGCTCCTTCCTGATGTGGCGGTAGTAATTTTGGCTTGGTCATACCCTTCATTGTCTCAAAGCTAAGTTGTCTCCTGAGGAGCTTCTTTGATTACCCCTGTATCTGTATTTACTCTAAGGTCCAAACTTCATCTGCTTTAAATCAATTCTGATTCAGTGATTCATGCAGAAATCAATCACCGCTTGCATGGCGTTGACACAAAATCCACCAGGAGTTTAATTAAATGAAACTAATTTTAACACCTTTTTACTCTTTCATGAAAAATATTGTTCATCCGAACATAAAATCAAAATCTGTAACCATATGTGATGTCTAGGAAAGAGCTAGGACACTGCCTGGGGTGGATTTTTTTTTAAAGGAAAGGATGGGGGTCACCAAACTATAACTATTATTGCAGTCTATAGGGCACTTGACAAGCACAAACCTACTGCGATTCAATGTATGGGTATTTACTGGGAATTAATACTTGTTCTCTGATTTGTTGCAGTGGCTAGCAGGACCAATGAAAGTTGGCTTGTTAAGACATCAAGAAGAATTATATCACATCTAAATAATGGATTTTCCTGAATTGGAGTCGCAGAAGGGACCTCCACTGTTTTTCCTGAATATGATTAAGAGAACTCTAACAATATCTACTTTCTCTATAGTAACACAACTATGATTTGCTTATTTTTAAAGCAAAGATATACACTTCAAATAAACAATAAAGTGCCGCGCCACAGCATGACACGCCCGTCAAAAAAATTACAATTTTCTTGAACAGTTTAGGTGCAAGAAAATCACATCAAACTTGCCCGTGATTCTAAGATTTCGATGATTTTTCAATTCCTTAAAATATTTATCCATCCCCTGTGATGTAGGCATCAATTATAATAAATATTACATAACTGATAGATTTCTGTGCTGGTTGTGTTAGACCTTGTCAAATGCCCATCATCAAATTAGTCTTAACAACTTAATCTATACCAAATTAATTTTGAAAAAAAAAGGCTGGCCATCAAATGACATATGTTATAAACTGACCAGCAGTTCTTCTGTCTAATCCCCAAAGGGTACAGATAAGGCCAGGTAAAATTAATCTTTAGATTCTCATCCTAATTTGCTAAAAAATTGGGGCGGGTGGGCGGATTTTATTTTCTATTTTTTATAATTGTTAATTTATATATAGGCCTAAGTATCAACATAACAATGGACGCCCCGTACACATTTTTTTTCATTACCTTAATGCAAATATGAATAGATTTAAGTCTTTTCATATTCTTTTAAATATTTAAAGAAAATTTTTGCTTTAAAATTTAAATATTTATTGTTAATTAAGAAATTATCAAGTACACATTATACGGCACACCCTGAACAAAATGAGGTAGGGATACCAATAAATTGTGTATGCGTGCATGACTTTTTATTTTGCAAAATCTATATAAATGTTCTAATAATTATTCTACTGAAAAATCTAGTCCTTCTCTTAAATCTGTCTACGATGTTGTAGATTTTTTTTAATTTCAAAGCAAAGTCACACAGCTGGAGATCGTTATATATAACTTGACCAGGTGTCATTTTCCTCGTCTATTTTTACTTAGTTACAATCTCTCTACATACTTGCTCCTGCCAGTGATGGTATCTATATGTGTTTATGCTATTTTTTCTTCTCTGCCTTCTCTATCTGACAAATTATCTATTCCTTACACATTTAAACTTCTTTTATTGCCGATTTTTCTCCATTCTTCACATGGCGTTTTTGCTATAAATAGCGACATGCGACTTTTAATACAGACGGGAGATAACTCTTAAACTTTGAACCAAATTCTTACTGAATAAAAATACATGAAAATACCCAAAAATCAAAATAAAAAACATCGGGGCGGGACATTTTGAGAGGGGCGGGCGGGGATGAGAATCTAAAGATTAATTTTACATGGCCTAAGAGACAGCTAGCCTTCCTACATTGAACTCATTAATAAATCTTTAACTGGATGCTTGTCTACTCATTACTACCAAGAGATGAATGGGTCTGCATTTACTATAAATTTTGTTTAAAAACATATAAAATACTCAAAGACTTTTTTTTTGTTGAGATTTAATTTCCAACAGGTTTTAATATGTAATTCATATGGACATGCTGATTCCACCCCACCCCATAAAATTAGTTTTTAAATAAATAATATTACATAATATCAGATTAGTCTACAATGCAATATCAAATTAGTTTTAATTACTTTTCATCAAATTAAGCTAGTCAACAAGAGCTATAGCCTATTTTTAATCAAACAGGCTTAAGGCCGGTTTACACTATGCATCTTGAAGCATGCATCTTTGATGCATGTGTCAAGATTCACAGTGTAAAAGCCCCTTGTGTCAAATTTAATGGGTGTTGCATCTTGAACGATGGAATAGATTTTTAAAAAAGAAAGGTCAGAGTTGATATTGAATCATAAACCTGATTTTTTTCATTTAGTTTCAAAAATAGCTTCCCACACAAAAACAGAAAATACTGATTAAAACTACAATTAGAAAAACTTATTTGATTATTATAATATAGAAGAATTTTTGTTTTGGAATAAATATGAATTATATCTTCCAAGAATTGTCATAAAAAGGAAATTAAGAATAATTAGTTCAGCTGAAATAAATATGGAAATGAAATTTGAAGGTACTGTTATTTTTTTTAAGTAGAGAAATTTCATCTTTACTAAGTATTCTAAAGATGCATGCATCAAGACACATAGTGTAAATAAGAAGATGCATGATTCAAAATTGAAGCATGAGTTTAGATGCATGTGTCAAGATGCATAGTGTAAACCGGCCTTTACCCATTTGCCCAATACTCAAGGGACAGATAACACCAATGCTCTGGCAGTTAGCTTTAATTTCTCTCTAATTTGACATGCAATTTTCTGTTATCAAAATTCTTTTTGACCAGTGCTTGATAATTACACTCAAGGGAGAGGTAGGATTTCTCTAACATACATTATATTTGTTATAGATTGCTGTCAAGTATATGCTTTAATAAAATAAGTATTTTCTTGATTTAACACTTTTTTAATAAGAACAGTGCAATACTCTTACATTATTTGGGATGTGTAAATAAATAGTAAAAAGACATATATTTTTTTTTTAATTTCACTTAAATTAAAGGTCACAGTGACCTTGAAATAGGTCGCGACACACCTTCTACCTAAGACGCATAAACTGGCCAAGTTTGATGATTGTAAGTCTTATGGTTTTCTTGTTATGGGCCGGAAAGGATTTTTCCATATTTGGCTATAACTTCTTAATTAAAGGTCAGAGCGACCTACTTTTTGTACGCGACACACCTTCTACCCAAGATGCATCAGATGACAAAGTTTGATATTCCTAGGCCTAGTAGTATTAAAGTTATGAGCCGGAAACGAAAAAGCTAACAGACAGACGGACAGACGGACAGACGGACGGACATGAAGCCTATAACATAATACGTCCCGTCTTAAGACGGGCGTATAAAAAGGCTTACTTCTTTCAGATGTGTTATTTTAAAATAAATGATGGGATCTAGTTTTACTACATACATTGTTATTCTTTTTCTGGGTGTCTTTTGGGTATATTTGCGCCTTCTTAATTTTCAGGAGTCTTATAAATGTGCTGTACCCTTTTTACTCACACATAATTCACATTTATGAATACAGTGTAGACTATAGAAATAAAACTGTCAAAATTTAAGAGCTGAAAATCCTCCTTAGCTTTTATATACTCTTAATATTTAACAATAGCCTTCACAAACAAGGAGCACCAGGGACCCAAGTCAAAATTACACCTCTATCTAGAGTGTTTACTGTTACCCATGCTTTAATTGCTGGATGAGGGCTGGAGCATCTCCCTGGTCCATACCAAATAAAAGGTCACACTAGGACTAGTTTTAACATTTACACTGGTAAAAGGCTTGTAATACACATAACTTCGCCATGCCCAAGGGTATGTCACTTGCAGCAAGTTTGTCGTTAAATCAATGATTTTTGTGGGGGGTTTAATTTTCATTGTTTTCATGGTATGACAAGATCCATGAACGTATGTACTCCAGGAAATATACAATGTGTTGTTTTAGTATTATGAAAAGATCCATGAATTCAGGTGTGGAGCTGAAACGAATACCAAAAATTAAAATTCGAATTTTGTGACTGTTATTCGATTATTATTCGAATATTCGGTAATTTACTCCATGCATGTCAAATATTGTACACAAAACAACTCAAAACTTCTTCAACAACAAAATCTAATCCCACAAACCAATATTTTATCCTCAAACCACATTTCCTCAGAACAAAATTTGACCAATGGAAATATGTAATTTTGCAGTATTTATAAAGTCTAATATTCCGTATGAACTATTTGATGAAGCCAAAACCAGATACAGTGTACATATATTTTAAATATATAATAATAATATAAGAAATAGTTCTAGACCCAAACCAATTTCTGTAGCAATTACCGTAACTGATTTACTCAAATAAACTTGGGAATCACACCAATTATCTTTATAAAATTCATTATGTTCATGAAGAACAAATAACTGCACAATCTAAAACAGACTTCTTAACAAACTTAAAGTGTTTCCTTGAAAGGCATAAGACATTTTCATATAATTTGTATTATTCAATTATTGGACAATATTTGCAGTAAATGTGGTCTTAAACTATACCATATCCTGCGTGTTTGCTTTGGGCTACTTGGCTATTACTAGAATCAAAAGATTCAGGTCAAAGAGATGAACTCTTAATATATATATATATATACAGTCAAACTTAATTATCTCAAAATCAATGGAAAAATACTAAGGAAATCTAAAGAACAAAGGACTGGTTCTTCGAAATCACTTCGACATATCCATGGTATTCAAGATAACTATAGGTCCAGAAATCAAAGTTCAACTGTCAGTGGCGGATTTAAGGGGGGGGGCGCACCCGGCGCGCGCCCCCCCTAAAATTGTAAAAGTTAGCGTAAATCAAATATTTCTACTTGGTAGAACTCATTTTTACCCTTCAAAATCTCTAGAATCCAGGAGCTTCCAGGGGCTTCGCCCCCTGGGCCCCCACCAGGGCTTTGGTAGACCTCATTTTAACCCTTCAAAATCTCTAGAATCCAGGACCCACTGGGGGCCTCAAGGCGGCCCGCAGACCCCTTGCCTAATTTTGGCGCCCCCCCTAACTCCAAATCCTGGATCCGCGCCTGACTGTACTTATATACATGACTGTATATAAATTGGTAAATTAATATCAAGCGATCAGCTGATATTTACTTACTGCATATTGAAACTGTAGGTTGTATTCTGGATCACTGCCTCTGATGTGTCTTTCTAGTTCTACAAAATATAAAACAATGTCTCTGTGAAAGTAGCTGTATCAATTTTCAACGCTGAAAGAATACACATTTTGTGAAACATTAATTAAGTACATATAATTTTTATTTCCTTCTGGGTCTCCCTCTGGTATTAATTGGCCTATTTACAATGTCTGGTCTAACTATAGCAGACATAACTGGATTATGTATTGAGGAACAATGAATAATACATGCCATTCATCATATTATCATGAATAAAACATTAAACCCAGACTCAAGCAGAAAATTGAGACCAAATTGTACCATACCTCTAACATAAGATACTTTTCCATGGAACAATATTGACATTCCTTTAATACAACTGAAATTCCATATGAAGACAAAAGACGATTTATGAAATTGAAGCATACAACAATCTATTTTTGCTTCTCTGAAAAGGAATTGAAATTCAAATGCCTGGATTTTTTTTTAAAGATGTCAGTCACTATACGGCTTCAAAACATCCCACACTGATCAATAGGAGAAACCTTTTCTGTATCTGTACAAAGTAATAGAGGATTATTTACCAGAATAATGAAATCTTTTTTTTTAAAAGAAGGAAAAAAACATCTTCTTATCAACAAAACAGAATGGCATCATCAAATATTCATTCCTACAGATCATGTGCATGAAAACTACTCGAAAAAGTCGAGGGAGAAAAATAACAGATTGATTATATATCTGATTGATCCATAAAAAGTCGATTCAAAGTCACTGCTCTGAATAACTGCAGGTGGAAATAACCAAGGGACCTAGAATTCATTGATGTGTCTAGATCCTTTTGTTTCTGAATACGTGGATTGTACTCGGGTTCCATTTAGTGGAGCTGTTTTATTTGTTCAGACTTCATAATACTTATACAGAAACTGAAATAATGATACACATTGAGGATTCAGTTTTCACTATGACAACTGTCACTTTCTCCTATGAAATAGACCAATACTCAATTTCATTTATGAATTCTCAGAAGCAATCTAGCTTTTGGGATGAAATTGGTTACTATAATATCAAATTAAGTGATGATTCACCAAGCTTCAAACAATTTGAAAAAAAAATCCACTTCTTTCATGATTTGATGAAACAAAGGGAGTTGATAAGTTATACATGCATTTAATCTAATTTACTGCTTCACTGAGAGAACCAGCATTTCTCTGAGAATAAATAATAGAAATATGTACTAACTCTAGCTTGTATGAAAACTGACAGAAGACACTTATCATTAAGATGGAGTGTTTTAAGTTTTGTGTGTTAATTGTTCCAAAGGCCATTAGAAATACTCCCTGCTGAAATAGAAATTGTGCTTTATTTCTTAGAATTCTTCTAATCAACATTGCTCACATTGGTCAAATTTTCATATAGATTCCCCAAGAAATATAAGACTAACAGGCATCACAACATTGCTATCTGTCTGACCTGCGGAAAGTTTAGGCAGTGTTTTTTCCTTTGATTGATAATGATTTCTAAGCAGAGGAGAAAGGAATGAATGCGTTATAACTCATGTTAAATTTAGTGTTCTTATTCACCAAGTTTGCTGAAAAGTTCCAGATACATTGTAAAGCAGGGATTTTTTTTTTTACACAAATGCACCCCTTCCTTTAAAGATGATTTTGGTATTCAAGTATTATAGTACTGTTTACTAGAGTATGCTACTGACCTATGGGTAATTTTAATATGTTCAATGATGTATGTACTATTGTATATAAGAATCTAGTTGACCTTTAAGTACATAAAAGCTTGTATCATCATAAGGAAAAGATGACAAGTGAGCCCTTCTTCCTAATCGTGTAAGTGTATTATTCGTAATTCAGAAGCTTCTCAGATCAACAGGAAAGACAGCTCTCTATACAGATAAACATCAGGCTCATCAAACATGTTGTTTTATAGAGACTTTTTAAATAAGAAAACAATAAATTTACTTTTGAAGTATGAAATTTCTATATCATTCTTTTCTTTCATTAAGATAATTAAAGGAGTAAGGAATCTGCCATATAATTTTTCGCATTTAAAGCTACTTAAAGGTGACTGACTAGCTCCCCCCTCCACACACACTATCCCCCCCCCCCCTAACTCCAGGGATCTTATTAGACCTGGATCCTCTCCTGTTCACTTTATGGGAAATGATCGTTACACGGAAGTGGAAACTCAAACATTTTAAGGAGCAAAAATATATCATAGCTACTTTACAATTTTGGTAATTTAAACACTGCTGTTTTATATAAGACAAGACTCCGATAACAAGTAATGGAATGTAATAAATCACAGCCTGATTACAGGTTTTAAATATGCCAGGGTATTATGCTTTGCAGCAGTGTCAACTGATCCAATAAATATTGTTATTTATTTCTCATCAATGCTTTCTTCACACTCTGCCAAATATACTCTATTACCATGATTACTTGCTGCAGTCCCTATTAAACATTACATGTACGGGTACATGCAAACTGGGTTGTTTATATTGAGTTCTAGGGTAAATTCAAACTTACCTATAGGCTTGTCCTTCTTCCAAAACTGCATAATGAGGCTAAACTATAATGAAAAAAAATGCATCAAAATCTCTCAGATATTAAGGTATCCTAAACTATGCTCACTATCTTGCAATGAAGAAAAACTTGCCGAAAATTTTAAATCTAGGTAAAACTGAAATGCTTGCCTGTGTATATTTCTCCCCACTTAAACAACTTCAGTGTCTCAAACAATAAACTGTCATCTTACTAAGACAATCCTTATCAACTACCGACTACCGCATTCTAGCAAAGAGGGTGTGGCAGATGTTCATTGTGAAATCTGAGTCCTTCACGGAATAAATGTAACAGTTCTCCTTACCTTTCTCCAGCATCAGGTGTACCAATCTCACACTTCCTTCCAATACATCCTCAGAGGCTGCACAGACAAACAGGGATTCTATTACTGCAAAAAATTAGTAACAATTAAAAATAATTATTTTGTGAATAAATATTATTCAATCAGAATTGGAATATACTTATACAGTGTATAAATTGAATTCCTTTGACATTAAGTTGGTCATAAAGTTAGAAGTAGGATTAAATCACCAGATATATTTAGATGGAAATACCCTGACAGTATTGCCCTGTTAATTCAAAGGTCAGTTGTTTCATATCATATAATTTAAAGAAGTTGAATGTGTTACTCATAAGGTTTATCAATGCATCATAAGCAATCCTTGCATTCATCTCAAAATGTACACAAGTTACAGATATTTAAACACATCATCAACAAATATTATTTAGGAAATCTATCAATAACTAGTAAAATCTGGTCTAATTTGGCTTGATGATAATACATAAAATTAAATGCTATCAAATTACAGATTTCTTGTTGTCTTTCATTATTATATATATCCCATTCCAGATGCATTTCCAAGTTTTTAATCAAAATTAAGAATTTCCCATTCCTGTGTTAGACTTCCAAGGCCATGAGACTCCCGATCAGTATCACATTACCACCCTATAGGCAAACTCACTGTTACATCTCACCAAGTCATCAAATAGGCTCAGATTTCCAATACCTTGTACATTCTCTCAGACTACACATTTATCACTATCATCCACAACTTTATGTTGTCAACCACTTGATTGTTCTAAATAAGGATCAAGGATTCTCACAGGAAGATCATAAGTACAGTGGTAACTGTCTTTTTAGTTGATGATATTGTTTCCTTGTCACAAAAGAACAGAAAAGCTTTGAGATATTATTTTCTCATGTATTAACTGTAACTATTCCTCATTTTTTGAACATCTGCATTAAAATCAAGGCTGTCTAAGAGCCATATGAACTGCCCAGTCTTCTAATCAATTTCCTAACTGTCCAGTGTTGATTTTTTTTTTGTCACATTTCGATTACCAGTAAATATTCACCATAATACACCTACACATCCCTATAGAAAGCTGTGGTTTATCACAAAAAAATCAAACCATTAAACTGCTGCTTTATACATGGCCAATATCCCAGCTGTCTATATATCTGCTCTCAGACATTGACATGCACATACTAGCATTTACACATAATAACAGGGTACTATCCTCAGTGTAACACAATAGTCATACATCAGTCAACTTATTAATGGTTCCACCAGTATACATGCACTTCATTCAAACGCACTGACTGCAGCTTTTAGAATTTCGTGTCTCAACCACAGCATTAATAGTACGTTATATCCCCTGATTTAATCAGACTACTGAACTGAACATTAATTATGTTATACAATACGGTTCACTTACTTGCTGCTAAGAATCTCAACATTCAACATTTCAAAACATACAAAATGAACAATAGACATGTGTATATCTATAACCACTTTTATACAGCAAAATACCAATATAGATTGCAATCTAACACACTGGCCTATAGCTAGCATTTAGCATGAATTGAAGATATTTAAATTTTCATAACCATAAGTTTAATTTTAAACAGTAGAATTTATATTTAAAGAAACACATGAGTAATAATTATCTTATATTTTGTCTATGATTATATCTGTTTTGTCTATGAGATCTGTTCCAAAAACCAAGACTTAACAAAAACATGAGATTTGACGACAGGAAATTGTGGACATCCCCCGCCCTCCCCCTCATATTCAACCAAAGGTTTGCTGGACATTTTTTTTACCTTTAAATCTAATGCATATATATGTAATAGGAAAAATTCTGAAAAATTATTCCACACAAAAATACCCCACTTTACATTATACAAGTAAAAAGTATACAACATAATTACTTATTACAAACTAGAAAGTATTTCAAGCTCTAAATGATCTGAACTTCATCTTCCAGTGATAATAAAGCTTTCCTTCCCTCTGAGAAGTTTCATCTGTTGATGGGTGGAGCTAATTTGCCCACTTGAGGACAGCACTTGTTTCCTGTTTCTTTCCAATGCCATGATATGATATCCTCTCTTTCTCCGACAAAAATCATCAGATGACAGGTGGGACAAAAAAAACATATCCTTAAAGCTCTAATGGAAGAGATAACAAAACCTGCAGTTACAAATTCAATAGAACCCCCCCCCCAAAAAAAAATTCATTCACCATTATGACTGTTTCCTTCATTCTTATTTATCTTTTTTTTCAAATTCTTCAGTCTGAGCACATTCTATGAGCTCAATGAATCTCCTCATCATAATCTAACATTGTTTATACTGCCATTATGGTTCTTTGAACTTAAAACAAATAAACATAGCCAAAGATAACATAACAAAGGCTAGAGCTCCCATCAAGCTCCCCGAAAGAAACCTATTGTTGCCATATAATATAAACATAAGTTAATGGATAGTGTGTGTATCAGTAGCTTAAAAAGTCTTCAACACTGACATACTAAGTGGTATTTTTTATTTGATCAATAACTGTCTGTCTCCATAACTAAGGAGGGTCTATCAACTCCCAAAACTTATGACAACCTTATGCTATGCACATTACAATACTTATCAAAAGTACTATAGCATTTCTTAAATTTTATGATTGAGAATCACTGATTGTTCAGCAAGATATTTCATTTGAAAATATTCTTTTTTATTAAGTACCTTCTTTAAAAAAAAAATTACAGTAATTGTGGCATATTCAACAGCATTTTATCCCCCTAGCAGATGTTTTCTACCTCAATCATGAAAGCAATAGAGATAAAATGTTTCAAGGATTCTCATCACAATTCAGCAAAGTGGTGCATCATTGAATTTTTTAATAAGTTAATTAAGTATATAAGTAATAAGTAATTGTGATATCAAGTAGTCGTCACAAGTCAGCAAAGTGGTGCATACACCTTAACAAAAATTGATTTGTTCGTATGTTCAATATATTACTCTACTTATTTGTATATCTCTTAAAAATTATGTATCTTTTTCAAATTAAAATTAGACTGTCCATAATTGAACAGGTTGTGTTATTTAATATGGAGTGCAGGAAACCAAAAAAAAAGTTGTTGGAGTGGATAGATTTGATTGACCATCGATCAGTTGTCTCTATTTTTAGTTTTCAAAACATTTATTATAATAATACATGCTGTCCTTTGTGTATAAAGGAAATTATGGCATATTTACATGAGACAATTTTGTTTTCAAGTATCATGAAAGATATTTTATTATGCTTTGTTAAACTCTAAATGATTTTAAGGTTTAAATATCTGGTGATAAAACTATAAGCTGACAACATATACTTCCTGTTCTAGGTTTAAACATAAGAAAAATGACAGTTTCTGTTGTTTTTTTTATTAATTTTTTTTTTTTAAACATATTTGCATCGATTCTAAACACATTTCTAAATTATTACTAAATACACTCCCTAATATCAAAAAGATATGGTGCAAGATCATCAAGAAAAATACATGTTTTGTATGAATTAAAGACTTAAAAAATCAATTTTTTCTGATCAATATAAGGAAAGAAAAAAATTCTGTGTCAATGAAATATTTTAAAAACCAGATATTTCCTGTAGATCTGACTAATGTCTGTTAAGCTCCTGACCTACCTATGAACTATTCATTCATATTCCACCCCCTCAATTACCTGGGCCTTCCTTCAATGACAATACAACCCCGCCCCAACAGCTCACCCTCTACCATTTTAAATTATATTATAATATTGAGTTCAATTCATCACTTTATTTTGATATTTTTTATCTCCCAGTATGTTAAGTGTTAAATGCTACAAGCTGTTACTAGAGGCATTATAAGTTTACAAAAGATATAAAAACATTCTGTGTTGCATTGATTATTTTAATGACATAAACCCTTCCTTCAACTGTCTGCATGGACAAGGAATTCAAAAAAAAAAAAGGAGATCCAAAAAGCTAGAGTTATTAAAAAGATAACAAAACAATTTTAACCTTTAAATGACAGGTTTCATATCATCATACCAACATAGTGTACAGTTGTTAGTACAATGTACATGAATGTTATTGATACAAATATTTAATGTTTAATTCTTCTTTTTTTTAGAGATATAAAAAGGATTTAAATGAGAGAGTGACTTTTAAGTTTATATTAAATATTATAATAATGAACGTAAAAAAATGTTTTCCATGTTTAAAAAAAAAGGAAAGAAAGAAATCAATTAAGTGAATCAGAGACCTTAGTAATATAAGGTACTTATTAGGTCCCTGAGTGAATATTTGAACAATTTTTGGTCAATATAATTCATACATTATCTACATGATCTAAGTAAGGAGATTGTGGTGCTCACTCAGGAGTTATAATATAAACAAAATAATCATTCAGTCTGCAAAAATCACAAGAAAAACACATATTGGAAAAAAAAGTACAATTAAAATTGATGTTGTATTAATATGGACTATGTGAATTTCTTCATTTAGATTTAATGGAAAGCCACTATGAAGATAGGAAATCTTTATTGACCACAAGTATAACATACACAATTTGACAAAGATGTGGTAACTAACAAAGATTTTGAAAAGTATGATTGCGAAATTTTTACTTTGTTTTGATTACTGTGTGCATGTTCAAAGGATTATAACATTTCAAAAAGAAAAATCAGATCGATCATTTTTTTTTAAATTTATACTTCATTAATAATTATTATTAGCAGCTGATTAAGCAAGTTCCCACACGAAATTGTACACAAAAAATGTGAAAATTACAACATAATTACCCAAAGAAAACCATCCCTTCATTACATAGATCAAACCACCCACCTTGCACATGTATCTATATATATATTTCGAAATGCAGAGCATGCACTTGTACTGTTGGCATAGCTACAATAACACAGCCTAATGTAAATGGAGAAATTTTCAAAATGTTTATGTATAAAAATAAGATATTGCAGTTTTCATGACAATAAACGTTCCACCTTAATTACAATAAGCTAAAATATTAAAAGGCCCAATCCTGGATAAACTTGGTGACGTCAAATATTGTTTAACAAATTATCGTGTATTCATTTTCTATCAGGTTAATAAATTATCGATTGTGCATTTTATCATCCTTTATATAGCTATTTCCCTGTATCAGGAGTTAATCTTATTTAAAACTTATGAATTAGTGTCTGTCAAATTACAACTTACCTGTTTGTTCTGTTACGGTGTAAACACTACACGGATGAAATGTTACGTTTTCAACAAAGCCGCCATATTTGATCCGGTTTTGGGGCCAAAGAAGGGGTAGGAAAATAGAATGTCAGACTGGTCGGCCCAACGACTACTCGGCCCAACGATATCTCGGCCCATTGACACCTCGGCCCCAACGGCTCGGCCCAAATTTGAAGACACCTCGGCACAAGTAAAAGACAGCTCGGCCCAAGTAAAAGACAGCTCGGCCCAAACAAATTTCAATTAAATATTTCAATAATATATTTTTATTTATGCTATTATATAGTTATGAATTGAAAAAAAGTTTAATTTGATACATTAACAATCTTCAAAGACGGCAAATATTGACGATAATCAAAGAAAGATAACCCATAAACAATTTCATTAAGTGCTAATCATTAAACAAACAAGAAGTAGCGGTGCATCCTTTCAAGTCTCAAGCGCGTGTCATATGGGGTGGTGACTATGAGGAGTTAATTACGAGGAGGCATAATTGGGAGATGATAATAATCATTGGAAGACTATATATCCTTACAATGATTACCAACCCATATCAGATGTTCCACATCGTCAGAAAAACGGCACACCATGACAGGTAAATTGACATTTTTGTAATTATTTAAAGTATATCTATATAAGACATATTAAAATTATTCTAAATTTATTAATACATACACAAATAGTAAAGATTAATATATTAAATGATTTAATGAATATATTTCGAAGTGTTTTTTTTTAAATAATAAAATAAATGATAGATGTTTAAGGATATCCGATCCTCAGCCAGGAAGGATAACTCCAAATATTAATATTTAATTTGAAATGCATCAAAATAAAGCTTGAAAATGAAATTTTTTCATGCAACAATTTTCATTTTATTCATCTTTATAAGATTCAAGGTCTTTGAAAGTCTTAGAAAAGGTCTTATAAAAGTTGATATTTGTACCATATAAAAAGAGAAAAAATTAATACAGTTTTAGAAAAATAAGATTTTCTTGAATCCAGCCTTAGATACCAATGATTATTAACATTTTATGAAATGAGAAGTGATCTGTGATGTCTTGCAATGATAGCAAAAGCCTTTTACACTATGTGTTAAAGAATACATGACGGAAATAGAAGACAAAAAATACCAAATAAGTATGAAAATCATGACAATTTCCCTGAATGCCTGGATACCTATCGTTTTTTAACCTAAAATATATTTGCTGATCAGTTTGCAATTAGAAAATACATTGCTGATATTCCAATTCGCTTTTTCTGAAAAAATATGGGAGATTTGACAATTTTCACTATATAATATGATTAACTGTAATCTATAACTTTAAAGAAATATTGTGGATAAATTTACTTAAATTTATGGATTCAGAGATACTTTTATGAGTATTTTTGATTACTTAACTGCTAATTTTATATACCTGAGGATCGGACTACCTTAATTATTTTATAGTAGAAGAAGTATATATTACTCACATACTAAGAGGTATATGAACATATTATTAAAACAATTGGAAACAAAATAAACAAATAAGCCAAAAAGAGGGGGGGGGGGGCTCAGAATTGAACCATACAAGTTTGTAAAATTATGAATTATAAAAATGTCAAATGATGAATGAAATAGTAATATATGTTAAGAACATATTTTATTGTATTATTTATACAAAGGGATTGGTCAAAAGTTTGAAACTTAGAAAAGTTTTCCCTGTCAAGGTGTACATATAAATGATGTATACAAATTATTTCAAATTAAGACATTCACTATAATCATGATAAAGATTCAGAGTTCTTACAATGTGTATAGATCTATTATGTTACATGTAAATAATTTCAATAACAACAGTACTTTGGAACAAAAAATATATATGAAAAATAACCAGTATCATGACAGTAAGTTTGAATTGGAAATTAATATAAGCTAAATATTAATACATGTAATTTTTAATGTTTCCTGTTAATGTAATAAAGCTTTCATTTTTAAATTAGCTTGTTAGTTATTAATTCATCTTTTAAATTATAGATTCCCGCTGCATTGTGTGCACCACAGAAGTGAGACCAAGACAAGAGGCTGTTCAGTGCGACAGATGTGAAGCCTGGCAGCACAGAACCTGCGAAACTGGTAAGTATATGTAGTTAAGCATATTTAATTTAAGATTAGTTTAGTTAATAAGTGTAGTGTCCGTCAAAAAATCATAGAGCATTACCTGACAATTTAGCAACTGTATGTGTGAAAATAGCATCTAAATATAATTGCAGAGACTTATTTGTAGCTCCTTTGAGCTAAAGTTGATTTCACTGTTTTTGTCAAAATTGGTTATTCAATTAAATATTGTAAATATATTTACTGGTTGTCAGGACCATATGCATTGATGTATAGATATGTATATAAATATATAAATATATTTAGTATAGCATACAATATTTATCATATATTAGGCAATAAATAAAATTATAGTTTGTTTGGAATTGCCTCCCATCTCATTGAAATGTCCCATCTTGAAAAAATTTTATTGACCAAAAGTTGGAAGATTTTTTTTAATCAATTTTTTCCCATTACAAGTACATTGTATTACATGCACTATACAAAAAAAATGAAATATAGTCTTAGATCTATGTAAAATTAGGGTTTTTTGTTGATAGTACTAGATACTTTTTTAAAAGTCAGAAAAATGTTTCTTAAATAACTTCCCTCCCTCCCTCCTGTTTCGGAAACCCATAAATTTAAGATCGTTAAATTTAATTTCTGTACATATTTTTTGTTCCACAAAGCATGTATTATATATATATTAATGTTGAGAGAATTGTAAAGAGTATATACAGATACAACATATAAAATATATACCACATATAGTCTAATATATAGGTCTCATATTTAAA
This sequence comes from Saccostrea cuccullata, assembly GCF_032062105.1. Lineage (NCBI taxonomy): Eukaryota > Metazoa > Mollusca > Bivalvia > Ostreida > Ostreidae > Saccostrea > Saccostrea cuccullata. The sequence goes on along the minus strand of NW_026939401.1, from coordinate 25,879 downwards.
AGAAGAATATTTTACAACTTTCCTGAAGAAACTAGTCAAGATAAAATTTTCACTGTTTTTGCCTGAAAATCACTATTTTTAAAAGCATCTAGTAGGAAATTTGAAGTCAATATTTTTTCTATAATATAAGGACTTATATATTTTAATAGCATTTTACACATAAATTAAATAAAAAATTTAATTTCAATTACTTGTCAAGATGTTTCTCTACACAAGGGTCTATGGCAGGATAGTGTACTATATCTAATTACTGTAGTAAATGGGATGGGAAAATTGACTTGAGAATGGAAATAAGACTTCATATTTACAAAAATCAGAAAATTGTGTACATTATATACTAGAAGAAATGACCATTATCCATTATTTTTAAAAATGATGGATTTCAGTCACACCCCTGACTGTTAATATTATAGAGATATATGAAATTAATACAAGAAGTCTTGATATCAGATAAACATGTCAGGAATCTAGTAAACTTCTATATATAAGCATAGTAAATTATTTTTTATTTCATTTATCCTTAGGTATTACCAGACAGCAGTACAGGAGGGTCAACAAAGGACTCGAGACCCTTGATTTCACATGCAGCAACTGTTCACAGGTTTGTAAATACTACTTGCATAATAACACACATTTTATGAAATATTTTCTTGAAATAATAAATATTAAAGCATTTGTATTTGTATAACTAGATAACTAAACTTCAACTTAAACTGTGTACACACAATATATGTTTCTATAGTTTTCTCTTGTAATTTCTTACAGCAGGAACCAGTCCCTGGACCAGATGAATGTGCAGAAGTGCAGACATCAGTTTCCTTTGCCCATGTTTTAGAGAGCACTAGAGGTATGTTGATATTTTAGAGGAAATATTTTTTTTTTTAAATATTGAATATAAATACTTTATAAACAAAGATTAAAGACACCTTTTTTTAAAATTGGAAATGATCCCTTATACTGATTTCATAGTTATTGAATATTTTATAAACAAAGGTTACTTAAAAACACAATTTTGTTTTCAGTTAGTACTGGTACGTTGCCATCACTGTTGGATGATCTCTCCACAGTGGAGACCCGAGACGGAAGCAGCACAGACCATTCAACTGAAGAGGTATTCACTTTTTTTATTTGTAATACATAATTGTTTTGAATTAAAAAATAAAACAAAATGAGAAAAATATGAAATAAATCACTATCTAAATATTTAAAAAACATATATAATACAACTTTTCAGAATTTTTTTTATTTTCTGTATATACAAATGTATATATATTGGTTATAATAAACCTTTTTTGGGTTTTTAGGGAGACACGACTGATGATGGGCCTGTTCAGCAGTTCACTCCGCAGCCTCCTGTGAACGAATCGACTGTGTTAGAGAACCCGCCAACAGAAAACAGTCACTTGGATGAAACAGTAATTCAATTTTATATAATTACAATTTTCAAATGTTAAACTGAAAATTAATACATGTAGTAAATAAATTCTAATTAAAAAAGTAAAATTATTGTCATCTCAAATGTTCTATGTTTTATGAATTTACTCATTTTCCAGGCATTACCAGTAACGTACCAGGTGGTGGAGGGGGCCACGATAAGGATGAAACCCAAACTGGTGGACAACAGAGGCTTCTCGTACACAGTAAAGCGAAAGAATGAGGAGAAGACAGACTGGCGTTGCACTAAACGATCCAAGGTATAAATTTATGCATATTTTATGTTTAAGTATTTATTGATAAAGTTATCTTATCTTAATAACTTGTGCATTTAGGTTTAAGTATTTAAAGTTTTCTTATTTTAATAACTTATTTTATTTCAATTCCTATTTTTATTTATTACTAGTTGTATTTGCATGTATTTATATTGTGCATTATTTTTTTTAGAATCTCCAGTGCCCTGCAACTGTCAGACAACATGGAGATGCCTTCGTTGAGGGACTGCAACCCCATATCCATGGGCCAACTGTAGGGACAGCAGCCGTTGCAACTGTGGTTTCCCAGATAAAGAAGGCAGCAAAAGACAACCTCTTTGCACCAGCATCTCAACTAGTCAACAGGGCTGTTCTTGATGTAAATGAAGATCAACCATTACCCCTTCCCCAGCTGCAGTCCCTCAACAGAATGGCCAATCGAGTGAGAGAGGTAAATACATGATAAAAAGTTATGGATAAAAGAAACTGAATATATAAACATAATTTTAAATTGATAAAAGTAAAAGAATTAAAATCAAAATAAATCAAAAACAAAATTTATTATTATTTAATATGTATTTTTATTAAAATGAATTATGTTTCTTTTAGAGTTCCCGTCCAGCAGATCCCACCAGTTTGGACTTCGAACCGATCGAGGAATTCATCAACAAGGTCCATGATGGGTTTCTGAGGGGAGACGTCTGGGTTGGACAGCGGCGGCACCTGCTGTTTGCAACCGATGCACAGCTCCACCTCCTAGGTATTCAAACACTTTGTAACATTAAACTTAAATATTTTTATATTTATATATATTTAAATATTTTAGTGGTACGTTTTTTGTTAATTGTTTCTAAAAACAGTTTTTACTATAAAATATTTGATTTTTTATTTTGTCTAATTCCGATTATTCTGCTTATAGGACGTGCCAAATCCTGGTACATAGATGCCACCTTCAAGGTAGTCAAGGAGCCCTTTTCCCAGCTTCTGTCAATTCACAGTTTTGTGAAATCCAGCGAGGGGAACTACAAACAGGTATCTATCTCTCTCTTTTTTTTTTTTTTTTTTACAGATGTCATTGAATTAATGTATTAAATTTTAATACAGTCAACATCCTAAAATGCAAGGTGGAATATAATATGTTAAAAAATAAGATTTAAGCGATTTTATTGGATCAATGAATTACATTGTATTGAAGAACCAATTCACATTATTTTAATCCTTTTCAGCTACCACTCCTGTTTGTTCTGATGTCTGGAAAGAAGAAGAAGGACTACAAGGCAGTCTTCACAGCAGTCAACGACCTCCTTCCTACCATGTCCATGCAGGAGATCATCCTAGACTACGAGATGGCCATGTGGAAAGCTGCCCATTCCATCTTCCCCACTGCCACAGTACGCGGATGCGCCTTCCACTGGGGTCAAGCAGTTTGGCGGAAGGTCCTTGTCAATGTTGTTATTGTTATTGAAATAATAAATAAGAAATATTAACATCATGTGTTTTTTTTTCATAAACCATTAGTCCTTAATTCAGTTTTCAAACTGGTACACAGTATCATGATAGGGTATGTTAATGAAAAGTTCCTTGAAGGATTCCCATTCTTTGAATTGATTTGAACAAATAAACAAGTAAACAAGTAAACAAAACAAAACATCTTGTGGTCCAGGAAACTTCTTTGTAGACTGGATGATTTTAATACACATAATATTAATTACACAATGATCGGTAAATTGGACTGTACGATATACTGCAGTAGATCATTTAAGTCAGTCATCTGGGAGAGGGTAACCAAACACGTTTTAAAGATGGTTAATAAATATATCAATAATAGATAATGTTGCTGGCATACAGACAGTTTCAAAGGGAACACACAACAATTTTTTTTTGGGGGGGGGGATTATTTAATAGCTGCAACCATTCCAGAAAAAAAAAACAAAAAACATATTCAGCTTACACTCAGGTATTTTCTGCACTGTTGCAAACATTCATAGCTGTACTAACCAAGAATATAGTAAGTATTTTATTGTTGAAAGTGTAATGGGAGAGGAGAAAATGCAGCGGACCGCCACATTCCTCCCTCCTTAAAGGTCTTTGGCCCTCCAAAGACCCCAACCCAGGCTCATCCATGGCAGGCCTCTCGCCTGTCAGTTCCAGGGCATGGCACGGCACGGCACCAAATGTAACGGGAGAGGAGAAAATGCAATGCAGCAGATCAGACCGGGATTTGAACCTAGGCCCCCTGAAATTCCGGTCAGGTGCATTACTAAATGAGCTATCTGGCCATCGGCGATTGAACCCAGCTGACCGCCACAAAAGTAACTATAAAGACATAAAAACGATAATTCTTTTAAAGAGTGATTTAATGTTTTCTCTTCAACTGTATATAAGGTTCCATGAGATTTTTAACACAAACATTGAAAAAAAAAACACAAAATAATGTAGTTATACATTGTTTAACAGATAAGAGGAAAAAAGACCTCACTCATGAATTAATCATATAAAATGAACTCGACAACCTTTAATTTTACTATGACCTTTATATATAAATTTTGTGTAATTACATGTAAACTTAATTTAGTGTGTCTAATATGGCTACCTGGTAAATAATAATTACAACATATCACAGTAAATGCAGGCATTTAGTCATTAAAGACAGAATTCCACAATCATATTGTCACTGGCTTCCATTCTTTATACATTCCCATCATATTTACTCATCCTTGCATGCCAAATAAAAAAGTGTAACAAACACCAACCACGCCTCTCTCAACTCATTCATCCAATCAAATCCTCATTCTTTATCATATTTTCCCATTGAAAAAAGTATTTAAAACAACAATATATATTCACTAACTTTTTGTAAAAAAAAAAAATTAAAAACTGAGTGTTAATATTTCATGAACAATCCTAAAAAGATGAAAGAAACATTTTCAATTTCCTTTTCTTTCTAGAACAAATAACACAGGTTCTAGCCTATAAACGTACAGTGCTTTCTTGTGTATTTATTCGGAATGTACCTGCATACATTTAAAGGCATTGTTCTTGTATCAATACAAAATTTTGTTTAAATAAAATAATATTCACACATTTCAAAATATAGTATTAACAATTAAGGGGAAACAATTCCATATAGTTAATTTCTCCTTAGTGAGCACTATTTTGCATGGCCCTTCTGAGGGGGTGGAGTTTGTCATACTCTGCGTTATCCAGACAGTCTTTGAGTCGGACCTGGTACTCCCGCTCGGCCTGCATTCCCAGCATGAACTCCTCAGCCTCCCTCTGCTGCGCCTGTTCACGGAGCCGGTGGTTGTAGATGATCTGGCCCTCCAGGTCCCGCTGGTAGTTGTAGTTCTTCTCCCACAGTTTGGCCGCCTGCTGCTCCTCCAGTCGGCGATTCTCCTCGATGGTGTTCAGTAATTCCTGTCTCTCAGCTTCTGCCTGTCTCTGCCTTCTGTCATTTTCTGCCACTGAAGTTTGAAAAAATAATCATATTACATTAATTAAATATATTGATTTTTTTTTTAAGAATAATTGAAAGAGAATTATTTAGTATGTCTAACCATTTTGTATTAAGTAAATAACAAATTTAAGTGCTTTATAATTCTTTTATGATTCTACATGTAGACTAATTAAGGTTAAGCTTTTAAAGATTTTTCTGAAACTCTGCGATCAATCCATACTTATGAATCCATTTGTATAACAAGAAGAACATAACATTTTTTGTCAGTTTTAAGCTGTGCTAGAAAGAGTTGTTGTACATGTATGTCAATGGCAAGATAAGATCATGCACTTATGGAGATAATGAGGGTATCTTCAGTTTAAAGAAACCCTTTCAGTGAATTAAGGGGCATATCCATCCTTACTTTGTATATGCTTTGTTTCTAATACTTTCTCATTATTGCCAGTCACTGGTTTTTAAGTTCATTCTACTTTTATAGAAATTGAGGAAATAGAATGAACATGAAAACCACGACTTTTAACCACGATGTCCCCTGGACTGTACAGATTTATCCTGTGGAATGAGATAACAATGGATTGCTGGACACTTACATCTCTCCTTGATCTGTACGGCCCGGCCTGCCATTACGTCCTGTAACAGCTTCTTCCTGGCCTGCCTCTCCAGCTGCCATTGGTTCAGACGCTTCTGCCACATCTTCTCCACCTCTTCGTTGACCAGCTTCTCTAGCTCTCGCTCCTTGATCTTCTCCTCCTCCATCAACTGATGTAAATACTCTCTGTACCGCCTGTCTTCTTCACGCAATTCTTTCTGTTAAATGTTAACATCAAATATATAAGCGAAAATATACAATTCATTTCAAAAGAAAGGTATAAATTACTTACAAAATAAGTTATTATGCAAGCTTATTCAAGAATATCAACATGTATTTCAGATCATTATACATGTAATAAGTATATAATACTAAAAACCCTAAAACAAAATATTACTCACACCTTAAATATAACTGAAATTAACGGGTAGTTGTGTTAACACTTGAATGTATAGAATGAAATGTTTTTCATACCTTCCTCTGCAACTGTTCCATAGCCTCATTCCTAGATTCCTCCAATAGCTGCTCCAGGATCTTGAGGTCAAAGGCCAACTGTTCCTGTTCTGCCTTGGCTTTCTTCTTCATCTTCAGTTTCAGGGAGAGGTCCAGCACATCTCTGGTTTCCTGCTGCTGTCGGAGCTTCTCTTCTCTGGCTTTAGCCTCCTCCATTTGCCTTAAAATGGCCTGCTCCCTCTGTTTTGGTAAAACAAAATATATTTATATAAGAACCACAATAAAGCTGTTATTATCATTTTTGGTATTTTATTCTGAGCTGGTTAAAACTTGATTTTTTTAAAATGAGGATTCTATGCTCATTTGTTTAAACAGAATTAAACTTTTTTCCTCATTATACATTCCTTAATCTAAATATTGAACATAATTGATTTAGTGAGGCTTTAGTTTTCTTGTTGTGCCATTTTACCAACAAAAAAAAAAAGTTCAACCATCCATTATAAGAATGAAGCAAATAGGAGGACGTCACATAAGGTTGTTAATCACTCACCAGGAGTTGTGCCTCCTCCTCCTTGAGGCGTCGAGCTGCCTCCTTCTGCTCCTCCAGTGCTGCCATCTGCTTCCTGAGGACTGACAAGACTTCCTGGTTTCTCTCGTGAGCTGACTGGGCATCTCTCTCCTCACGAGCAGCCTTCTTCAACCTGTAATTGAGAAAGTTATTCTAATGAAAGTGCTGTGAAAGAGGTATAACTCCTACCAATCCCTCAAATTAGTCAGTTTCAAATTAATCACCTTAATGAACTTTTTAAAAAATCCTATAATCATTTCAAGTTTTGAAATAAAAAGAGAAATAATCAAGTGAAAATTTATAATCAGGACTCAAAAAAATTATCCTGAAAGTATTCATCTCTTGGATTTTGAAATGAAGACAGCATTCTGACTAAAAGTTATTTCCTCAGAATATCAGAATCATACAAAATAATCTGTAGGACTAGTACTTACATGTCTTCCTCCCAGAGCTTGGCATACATGGCCTCGTGTTCCTTCCTCTCTTTCTCCAGCTGTTCCTTGATTCGGAGCTGTTCCAGTCTATCTACACATACTTCATCTTGTTGTCTCTTTGATATTGTGGACCTTAACTCTTCACACTGGTTTCTAAAAATAAGATAATAAAAGCTTTGAATTTTATACCTCAATTCTTTTTTTCTATATACATTTACTATTAACTACCCTGGGCACTAAGCTGCCATAAAATTGTTTATTTATCCTGCATCAACTTCTGTAATGGTCATTTAAAATTCATGTAAATCAAATGTAATTATAGGCAAATGATTTTTTTTTTTCCATCTTTCTCTTGTCAAAAATTAACTTGCTTTGAATTAAAAACTCTTAGAGATAATATCAAATTTCCAAAAAAGAGAATCTTCAGATATGTCTGCTTTATTGAATTTTTGTTAGTCTTGGACAGAAAGATTGACTTGAATTTAACATTCACTATAATAGCACATTAGGAAAATTAATTCTAATTCATGGGATTAAACATGTATTAATTCAAAATCGCTGTACTTTAATACAGTTCATATAACACATACCTGAATTGTTGATCATATTTTTCTTGAACGAATTGCAGCCTCTCATCTTCTCTTTTATCTTTTAAAAATTTGGCACGTTCCCTCATTTTGGCTTGACGTTCCAGAACGGTTTCCTCCCGAGCCTCCATTTCCCTCAGGTAACTCTGTTCTTCTGCTCTAAGCATTGCTCTTAACCTGAAAATAACACAACATTAAGATAATTTAAAATCACTAAAAACTAAAGAGGGCAATCAGCATCAGCAGACAGTTATTTATACTGTTTTTCTTTCTTTCTTTTTTTAATTTTCATTCATTCATGGGTTTTTAGTCAGACTCTGAATAAAATCATTCCATACCTTTCTCTCCTATCCTCAATTGTAAACTGACTAGCTAACAAGAGACCATCCACTTTCCTTTTTACTGTGTTTAATTTGATTTTTCTGTCAGTTGACCTTTCCCATTCATTTTTCAGGTCATTAAATTCCATATATTGTGTGTTTTTTCTGTAATTTTCAAGCATATCTTCCTTCTTTCTTCTCTCCAATATTAAATATTCTGGTGGTTTAACATTTGGTGGTCTTGCTTTCTGTAAACAATATAGTGAAAGTAAAGATTTTGTTCTTGTTTAACTAAGAGTGCATGTTTAACATGTTTATTAGTGATCCCTGTTCAATCTTTTAACTTTCAATACACGAAACATGTACAAAACGACAAATTTGTTTCCATTAATGCATGTTATCACTTTCCTAAGCAACAACTTTGAAAACATTTTTTTATGTCATGTACCCCCTACATGTTGTATCTGTTTAACATGTTTATTAGTGATCCCTGCAATCAAAGCAACAAATTTGAAAACATTTTTTTTCTGTACCCCCTACATGTTGTAAAGTCCATGGAGACCAATCTCACAGACTGTAAAATGACAGAAAAACTTGCTCGACAAAAGTAAATGTTGCAATCAATGCATATATTGAATATGCATACAGATTTTTTTTAAAAATTATATCAGATAATTCTAAGATATTTTTTGCACAGCAAATTTATGTAAAATTTATAATTTTATAAGATAGATAGATGGGATATTATTTTCCTCATTTAAACAACATTATTCTCTTTCATCTTCATCTTCATGTTTTGATTCTGGAAAATGTGTAAAATGTAGAATCAGTAACAGCCTACACATACAATTGACATGTTAAAATTAACAATTTTAACATAAATAAACTCAACCTTCAAAAGAAAACATATCTTTTGTCCATATTTACAAGTTCAGATTGATAGCTACTCAATCTTTTTCAAATTAATGCTTTTCTACCACAATCAGCAATCCTTTGCTGACTCGGCTAAGCTCCATTCAGTGTGCAAGGCAAGAGCTACCAGAGGAGCTACGAGTGTCCTTCAAGAGTTATTTACTCAAATTTAAATCCAGGATGGAGAACTTGTGAAAATGGATTAACAACATGTAAAGGTTAGTTTTCTCGTGGCAGTTTTATGTATTTATGTTTAAATCGTTAATTTAACACGTACATGCCTTTTATGTAGAATCAGATATATTTCAGTCAAAATGTTAGTTCAAGTTTAGGCAGTCTATGGTTGTTCTTTTCAGAGACATATAAAACCAGCATGGTTTTAAATGTCTCTGTTCTTTTTACACATTTTCTAGAATGCAAACATGTCCAAGGCCTGCTAAGAGAAGTTAATGCAGGCAAAAGCCTGTCTACGTCTTTAAAGAGAATATTGCGTATTTATAGTTTAAACAGACTAATTTTTGTGAAAGAAATTTTATTTTACTTACGATTGCAACTGAATGAGGCGTCGGACCCGTCACCTCACGGGTCCTCCGCTGTCTTTGGACCATCATTTTCAAGGATTGGAAATGATGGCTTCGGTATTCTGGAAAGAAAGTTATGTACAATTTCAAATGAAATAATCAGAATTCAGGGCAAGGAAAACGCAAAATATGAACCAAAAATTACAGGAAGCTGAAAGTAAAACGATATAAAATCATTTATTTACATACCCAATTTATCGACTGGCGAGGTTGTTGCACACTGTATCCAGGAAGTGAAGAAATCTCGCGAGAACTGGAGACTTCCGGTAAAAGGGCGCTGATTTTAAAAACAAAAATAATCATCACATTTTTCAATTTGATTGCCATACTCATCGGTGAGAAAAAAATCATGATTATATGCAATCATATACAAACATTGAATATTCAGAGCTAAAAAAAAGTATTCAAGTCAAATCAATTTGTAAGTTTTTATCGGTATTGCTTTATTGAAAAAAATAGGCCAGAGTAAATTCTGGTTTCAAATGGATTTCAATACTGTAGGTACAAATTTATAAACCAAGCCCCGGTATGCCCAGTGGCTTGAGTCACTCTGAGTAGAGAAAATTCTAATGACTCAATATGATAACTTATCGCTATTGTAAGAAAGTCAATTGGGTATGAATGTTGATGGTGGGATCACTTCAAACTTCTTCATTTTTCTTTTTTAGGCCAATGAAACTAGCATATCTAACTTACAGGTGTCTGGATGGCTGTGTAAATAAAAACATCTGAAAAGTGAAGAATTTTGCCCTTCCAAATTTGTGAGTATACATGTACTGAGATGGTAGCTGCAGATCTGTAGCGTTATGGTTTTGTAGTATGGAAAGGAGGAATGATTAAACATACATTGAAAATTCATTAATACATATATATTGAAAACATATGGCTCTCTATTGTGACGTCATATTCTAGTCAGGTGCTCTAACCACTGAGCTATCCAGGCCGATGTCCATCACAATTGAAATCAACAAATGACATCAACAGCATTCAAGACACAACTATTTCCTTTACTTTAACATTAGATATTAAAGGTCGTGAACAAGGTAGGCTTCACGGCACTATGCTTAGTATGGAAAGGAGGAATATTTTAACATACATTGAAAATTCATAAATACATATATATTGAAACCACGGCCAGAATGGGAGAGGATCGTATATTTTGGCCATGGTTTGTGACGATGGTACTGAGGTGGTAGCTGCAGATCTGTAGCGTTATGGTTTTATATATTTGTCATTGACCATTATAAATGCTACAGATCCCGTATTGCAAAAAAGTTGCAATTTACAGCATATTTTTTGCACACTTTTGGGGAGAATTTCTCCACTTTCCAGCATTTAGTCAATTAACTGACTTTCACTTCATAATTCCAGGCGCATAATTATTTAACTAATCTGTATATTTTATCCATCTCCCAATCCTCTATAGTTGTCTCTACAAGTGATAAACTCGCTTGATTAAAATTATTTGTTAGATTGCTGAAAGTTCACTTCAAGCTAGTTTATTGCTTGTAGAGACAACTATATTAAATCAAATGGTTGGGAGGTTGATAAAATTTACATATTGGCTACAGAATGTGTCTAGAATGAGGTCCGTGAAAGGTAGTTAATTGACTGATGTTGAAGTGGAGAAATTCTCCCCAAAATGCGCAAAAAATATTGCGCTGTAAATTGCACCTTTTTTGCATTATGGGAACTGTAGCATTATGGTCAAAGACAAATATATCAAACTGTAACGCTACAGATCTGCAGCTACTTAGAAGGTAAATAGTCTAGTCTACTGATTATGCACAGAAATAATCAAATTAAATGACATCTATATTAGGAAAATTTATAACAAGGCCGTTAGTCCAGTAACAGTAACTACAAAATTGAAGTAAATGGTAACTTAAAGAATTCTTTATGTATATATCATTGTTGTCATCTATAAGTTTTTATGCTGATGTTTATTAATATTCAGTGTACGTAAACACCATGGAACTGGGTAGTTTGCCAATGCTGATGAACCATTTCTGTGAGAAGTTGGAAGGCATTCGTTTTATGATTGACCTGAAGGAGAACAAGAGAGCTGATGAAGATGAAGAGGAAAGTACTTGTCAGGAACATATTGAACACCTCTCAGAAGATATTGACTCACTCTCAGCAATTCTTCTAGATATCAAATCAGTTCTGAAACAAAGACAACAGAAAGTGGATGAAATGAAGGTTTGGTTCTTCACATTCATGTTTAAGCATTCATATACACCTGTATCAAATACATTCTATATGTACAAAAAAAATTCTCATACCCAGAATTCTTGAAATCTTATTTATTTGGGCCGACGCAAATGGTTGTCGGGAATAAAATTTTTCAAATATTGTTTATGTATTTAGATTACAACATTTATCTATCAGCGTTTTGAAAATTTGTTGAAAGAAATGAACCAATGTAGCGAATTTTATAAGAAATAACGCATTGTGCATGAGCATTAATACAACTAGTGAACTTGTTGATGATAGTCGTATAACATGCTTTTCGTAGATATTTATACGGTATTGAATTAAAATCGAAACAAATTTTAAACTATTCAATTTTCTAAAACCGTGATATTTCACTGTCAAAAAATGTTCACCAATTTCATACTGTAAATGCTTGTAATTTGTGAGAGACACACATCGTGAAATGAACTTATTTTACTTTTAAAATCCGGTAGGGAAACAGTGTGGCGCTTTTATTCCCTCGCGCAACTAAACAATAATCACGTACGTTTCATCAACCTGGTATATCCGGGTCGCTTTGATAGACTCGCTCAATAAGTTCTACTTCGTATTTGTGCATTGTCATATAATCGTGCGTATCTTGAGACAGTCTGCATACCGCAATGATAAAATGTATGTCATCTTTAGGTCACCTGAGTAAATACAATTATTTGACCTATTTCGCGGTTTTATTAAGAAATTTCCTCGTCGTGCGTTGTGCGTTAACATTTTAACATGCACGTTATTTTCTGAAAGTGACCAATTTCATGAAATAAATCATTTATTTACCAAGATGTTTGAATAAACGTCTGAAATCAATTTTCAAGTCTTTATTCTAATAAAATTTTGGACCTACGCTGCCTTGGCAGGACTCATGTAGATCCTTTTGTTGTGGGTCCTTTGGTCCCATAGGAAATAATTTTGAATTTCGAACACTGCATTCATATACACCTGTATCAAATACATTCTATATTTTCAAAAAAATTCTCATACCCAGAGTTCTTCAAATCTTTTTTTCGCTGTCAGTCATTTGGACTGACTGCCATGTGAAGTTTGTCAGTCCAAAGTCCAAACAGATTTCTATCAGTCCAAAAAAAATTCCATAAAAAGATGAAAACTGTATTTGAATTTTATTATCAATACATTGTGCACCCAGCGTCAATAAACACTGCACACTTTTTGCCAATTTGATCGTCGTATTACAACTTTCTTTGAATTCTCATGGGGGTCCATTTTCTTCATAAGTTTTTAATCTAGTTCAATTTTCTCACCTGGCTTACCTTAGCGCTGTCAAAAAAACTAGTTTACCAATCATAGTTTGGGACTTGTGTTCATCAGAGAAGCCATTACAACATACAGAAAAGCGTTTGAAAGATTACGATCAGTCGGTTATAGAATATAGTGAAAATACATGAATTCTCTGAAAATCTTCCTCTCTGCTCACTTAGGGTCATTTTGACTGACAAAGAACGCAAAGTAATCGGTCCTTGGTTGTTTTTATCAGTTTTGCCAATATGACCAAAGGATTTCAAGAACTCTGCATACCGCAATGATAAAATAGTCTCTTTATTATTATATGCCCGTAAAAATACATGAATTCTTTGAAAATCTTCTTTTCTGCTCCTGGGTATTAAATAAACAAACCGGCTCATAACTTATGAAACTATTAGTGCCTAGGATTATCAAACTTTGTCATCTGATGCATCTTGGGTATAAGGTGTGTCGCGCACAAAAAGTTAGGGCGGGGCTCTGACCTTTAATATATAGCCAAAATATGGAAAAATCCTTTCCTGCTCCATATTAGAAAACTATATAGTTACAATCATCAAACTTGGCCAGTTAATGCATTTTATGGCCCCAGGGTGTGTTCAGGTATTTCAAGGTCACTGTGACCTTTGATTAAATAAATTTTAAAAAAAAATGTGTCTCTTTAAAATCTTTCTCTCTGCAAATATTGCACTGCCCTTATTAAAAAAGTGTTAACTAAGTACATACTTATTTTTTTAAAGCATATACTTGACAGCAATCTATAACAAAATTATGTATTTTATAGAAATCCTACCTCTCCCATGAGTGTAATTATCAAGCACTGGTGATTATATTGTGAAAATACATTGATAATCTTTGAAAATTTTCATCTCAAATTAGAGAGAAATTAATGCAGATTTGAACTGAGGACCTATATAGCTATGATGGACAAGGGCTCTATATCTTCCAGAATTGTGAATGTGTGAGCCCCAGTTGGATTAAAAATAGCTCTTGCTGGCTAGCCTAAGTTTTAAAATGATATACTGAAAAGTAATAAAACTGGTTTAATATCTGCTCCTTATATTATATAAAATTGTTAATTTACAAAAACTAATTTTATGGGTTCATGTGTGGTAGTGGCACTACTGTCCATATGAATTTTATATTAAAATGCATTTTTTGACATTAAATGTCAACAACAAAAAATCTTTGCAACTGCTATGTTTTTAAAAAAGTTATGATGATCAATGAGGCCTCATTCAAAATTGTGAATGCCAAGCATCCAGTTAAAGATTAATCAATTCAATCACTGGAAAGTTGTTGCATAATGCTCAGGTGACCTATAAGGCCCATGGGCCTCTTGTTAAAAAATCTTATAGAAACCAAAGGTTTATTACAATTTCAGGTTTAAGTTATTTACTGTATACATTTGTTATGCCCCGCCATGAATATGGCCGGGGCATATAGTGTTTAATATGTCCGTCTTTGACAAGGTCCTTCACAACCTTCTAGTCCATCAGTGATGTACACTATTGTATTATAACTAATGCTTACATCACAAGCTAAGTTTTTTAGGAATGAAAAATCATCCAAATATTTTCATCAATCTTCATATGCTGATAGACTATTGATGAAAATTGTATTTTTGAACTGCATATCATTTTTTGACCTTGACCTTTCCTTTGAAAATCTTGAAAAACCTCAGGTTTCTTACAATTTCAGGTTTAAGTTATTTTTAAACATATCATTCAAGATAATTTATCAAACTTCACATGTTTATAAGAACTTGTCTTTTTACTTCCAGTAATTAAAGATTCAGGGGTACCATATATAATTTTTGCCCTGTCCATGTGCCAGTCTGTTTGTCTGCAAAACTTCTAATCTTGCTCATAACTTCTGAGTGGGTGGGGCTATGCCTTTCATATTTCACAGTGTATTTCTTATGACAAGAACCTTCTTTTGGTACCACCAAATTTGACCTCATGACCTTGAAGTTTGATCCACTTTTACAAAAAAATCACATTTTAACCTTGGCCATAACTTTTAAACAGTTGGTGCTAGGGTTTTCATACTTCAAATGTGTATTAATTGTGACAGGACCTTTTAATGCTCAATTTTTTACCTTGACCTTAGAGTTTGACCCACTCTTTAAACACTTTAACCTTGGCCATAACTTTCGAACATTAGGACTAGGGCTTTCATATCTCATGTGCATTCATTATGACAAGACCCGCCTTTGAGTACCAACAGTTTTGACCTTTAGACCTTGCCCTCCGGACTCTAATTGGAGTTTGACATGCATTTGAGAAAATTCAACCCTAGCTATATAAGCTGTCATATGGGGGCGTCAGTCTTTCAAAAACGCATCTTGTTAAAATTGCAAATTTATTGGAATGAGAAATTTAATGACTGTCAGTTTGACACTGCCATGAAACGTAACAACATAGAAAATAGGGAAATATTATTTTGATAATAAGATGTTTACTGCTTATTTATAGATAGCATTCATGAAAGCGAGTTTCCAAATCTTTGATCCTATATGTTTGATTAATTACAGGCTTTGACAGAATCACTTGATATCAGCAGTCTGCAACATTTGTTGGATAATATTCCTCCACATCTACCAAAGCCAGTGAAAGCAGATCCACCCCAACAAAAGTATGCTCCTTCACAAGAGAAACATTGATTTAAAGTTAATTTTCATGGGCAAAAATGTTTTTATTCTCCAGCACGATGGTTCTTTGTCTTGTTGCTTATTATTCACGTAATGCTACATGTATTACCTGTAAATTTATTTCTTACATGCTTGGGGAAAATTAGAAGAAAAAAAACTTCTTTTTGTTGAATGGTAGCACTGGGCCAAGTATCAAGATATTGATATCCCTTCATGATTGTAATCACCAAGTCTGTGTCTGTCTGTGCTGAAATCACTCTTATTTATATAAGGATGGAAACTAGGGTCCATCTAAGTCTACAGACTTCATATTACTACATTATAAGATGGAAAATATTTTGTACAAGCCTTCTTGTTCCAATATCATTTACAGTTTTTGAATAGCCATTGTAAAATCTTTTTGTTTAATACATCAACATATGTTGAAGAATATATGTCTTGAATATTCATGAGTCCAAAGGGTTAAGGCTATTAATACAGCTATTTTGGAATTTAAAAGAGTTGCTGCACAGTTTCTATGTTATAATTTCTTAAACTGTCTTTGATTACCATGTGAACAGCATGATCTAAGGTTGAAGTGGTAAAAAACGTATTTATTTCAACATGAAGACTTCACATTCTCTATCCAATGACCCCTACCCCCACCCCACTCCTCAAAAAAAAAATCTGGGACCATTTACTGAAAGGACTACAGTGGATAAGATTATTTATTTACCATACTTTAAACCCCAGTGTTCTACTTTAAGTGAAGTATCTAATAGATCTTTTTGTTGGGATTTTGAAACAGATCCTGTGAAAGCCGAACAGTTGTAGAATCCTCTTCCTCCAATGATAAAGAGAACATCCCAGATAAAAGGAGTCAGTCCAGAGGAAGGAGGCAAGCCAAGGCAGTCTATATCCCCGCCCTGGTCTACATAACTGTGGAGGAATTCGAGGAGGTTCCAAAGTAAGATGTTCATGTGTTTAAAATGGATATAGAATCTTTTTTATGTTCCTTCAGACTTTCAATTGGAATTATTTACAAATTTCATTCACATGAAACCAGAATCTGTAGAACTGTTTAAATTTTTCTCATTTTCTAATAATTCTAAATAATTTGACTGAAAAAATGAAATATATTTTGTTATCCTCAAAGTAAATTAAAAAATACATCTTTTATAGATACATGAAAGGGAGACTGAATTACAATCAGGTAAACACTGCCATTGATGAGCTAAATAAGGCATTGAGTGAGAAGTACAAAATTCTAGGAATGAAGAGAACTACGCTTAATGATGCGAACAGGAAGCGATACGAGAGATACAAAGAACAGGAGTCTAAGGACACCAAAGGTGAGTACTGACTAAGGGATAGCTGAGATGCATACAGTCGTCCACTGTCCCTGAATATTGTGCGGTGAAGTTGCTATATAGACTGGGTAAGGGACCTTGGAGTGGGAATTCTGTAGGGTTTGTATTATTGGTATTAAGCTTTGGAAATATAGAAGCTTATAAGCTTCAAAATCGGAGGTTTAGACAAAACCATTTTTTCTATAATGTGTTCAATATCTTAATGCTCAAGTGTTTTTAATATCAATGTTTGATAATTAAGATGTATGAATACCAAAAAAAATGTTTCTAACAGGAATAAACCAGGACTGGGTGTATAAAATGTTACTCCCCATAAATAATATTATACATGTATAAGAAGTAGAATTCTAACTGAGCTGACCCTTTCATTGTGTACTCTCTATGCTCAAATACACTAGGCTTGCCCTTATCCTAACATTTTCTGAAATAGTAAATTTTTGTTTGAATAGCTTTCCATTCCAGAGGTTTCCAATTTTTTTGGAGCAGGTCTGACATATTGTATATTTTTATCCACTCAAAATGAACCCAGATTTGATGATATTGGTGCACTTAATGATTGACTCTTCCTTGTACTTGAGCATTTGAAATGCTTATAAAAATAAACTGATTTTGTAAAATTTTGAAATTTTCAGAAGTGCAATTTTCACTTTACCTAGCAGGATCAACTATAGATTCCAGCAATGAAAGCTCTCTTAGATAATTTACACTAATTTAAACCTTATATGGAAATTGAACTTTGACAAGAATTAAGAAATTTATTAAAGGTACTTGGACACAGATTTGAAGTTAATATTTTCTCTATAATATTACGACTTATATATTTTAATAGCATTTCACACAAAAATTTATTTCATGTAAAAAGCTTCAAATTTTTTGGTGGGTTTGATTGACATTGGGTATTGTAAAACCAGTTATATTGCAAATTTTACTTTGAATATTGCAATATATTATATTGTAGATGGGTTTGATACTGTCAAATTCAAAGACTATATATTTGAATTTATCTTTAAGTTGTAAAGGGGGAGGAGGGATAATTTTTGCACACATAATTATAACACTTTACTTTTAATCAAATACCAGGTAAAATAATAACAAAATGAACCCCCATGGAGAATTTTCAAATTAAAAAAAAAGTTTATACAGATTACAGAATATATAAACTTTTGTCTTTTTATCATTATTATAATTTTTTTTTGGGGGGGGGGGTAATGAAGTTGAAATGCTATTCAAGTTAAAACAATACATACTATATGGGAAAAAAATTATTGTATTTACAGAATAAAATTAAAGCCAGAAAGAAATTTTGACTTATTTTTTGAGTGTTTTGGTGTTTTATCTAACCCGACCTAATTTCACATCAGGAAATGGCCTGTATCTAGTGATTTAATAAATATATAGCATGAAGGTGTTTAAAATGGCCTGAAAGTTATAAAAAAAATCACACATCTTCAAGTTAAAACACGGATGACCATTTACTTGTAATATGAACATGTATATTGATTGAATTTCATCAAAAGATTCGATGCGAGATTTTGAGAACCACAATACACTTGGTATACACCCTGTAGAAATGTTTAACATATTATCTTTCTTATTAGTTTTATTTTAAAGTCTTATAATTAATTATAAATCATATTTAAAGTAAGATATTTAAAATTGCAACAGTAAATTAAACGCTCTCTCTCTCTCTCTTTTCTCTCTATCTTTCTCTTGAACTCTTTTTATCTCTTTCTCTGAAAGCTGACGAAGTATTGTTTTAACGAGATTGAAAAAGCCTGAGGGAGTTACAAGTATTATTTCAGCAGTTTCTACAATGAAGGAGGTTTTTATATATTTTTATATATATCGTGAAATACCGGTATCTGATTTTCATATCGCGATATATTATCGTGGTGGAGAATACCGCAATATACCGATATACCGGTAATATTGCACACCCCTATGATTGACACATCCTTGCATTTTCACATATTTTAACTTTATTCTTAATCCTTAGGAAAAGTGGCAATCTTTTTGTGTTATTAATTACCTCAGAAAAATATTAGGTTACAAAGAAATCACAAGTGACAGTGTGATTATAAACAAAATAGGACTTGATCGAGATATCTTATTGATAAATGGTTATTTTTTTCTCACAGGAGAGCACTTCATAGTGGATACTGACATCAAGGAATTTACCAATTTCAAACTGGACAGTGTTGGACGATCAGTGTTAACAATACTACGACATTGTGGTCGGACCAAAGAAATCCGGGGAGGAAGGCTCACTCGATACGCGTGTATAGAAGTCTACTAAACCAGGCGTGAATCTTCAATTATCAACTGAATCTATCTTGTTTTATATGCAAAAAAAAAAATGAAAGAATATTGATACCGTTCATAAACTGATCAATACCATACTGTGATCTTGAAACAATTCAAGGAGAGATAACTTTTGTGTGTACACTTTCATCAATGTTTCATTGTCTTCCTTTACCTAAGCTCTGAGCAGAATGACAGTTAAGACATCTTGTTTTCATCTCCTTTTCCTTTTCCTGTTTGTTTGTTTTTTTGTCCCCGCTTTCGCGAAATCTCAATCGTCTGTTCGTCTTTCCGTCAGTCTGTCCATCCGTCACAAAAACTTTAACCTTGCCCATAACTTTTGATTAAGTGGAACTATGACTTTCACATTTACATTTGTATTCCTTGTGACAAGACCTTTCTTTGGGTACCACCAAAGTTGACCTTTTGACCTTGGAGTTTGACCCACTTTTACACAAAAATTCTGAACTTTTACTTTGGCCATAACTTTTGAATGGTAAAAAACTAGGACTTTCATATTTCACATATGTATTTCTTGTGGCAAGGCTTTTGGATACCAACAACCTTGACTTATTGACCTTGACCTTGGAAATATCTGAACTTGTGAAAAAACTTTAACCTTGGCCATAACTTTTAAACGGTAAGGGATAGGGCTTTCATACTTCACATATGTAATTCTTGTGAGAAAACCCTTCATTGGATACAAAGAACTTTGACCTTGGAGTTTAACTTTAAAAAGAACAAACATTGACCATACCTTTAAATGGTAAGGGTTAAGGCTTTCATGTTTCACATATTTAATCCTTGTGACAGGACCTTTCATTGGATTTCAAGAATGACCTTGGAGTTTGACCTACTTTTAATAAAAAATCTTTGGGTAATGTTAAATTTGCATTTAAGAAAATTTTAATCTTCGCTGTGTTGCTGTTAGGGGTCCTCAGTGTTTCAGAAACACATCTTGTTCCTTATCTTGAGATATGGCTTTCATATTTGACATTTGCATTACCTGTGAAAAAAATATTTCCAAGCATGTGATGATTTGTGACCTTTTGACCTTGACCTTCAGGATTGATTTATATATTTCTAAATGACATATGATAGGGTGTTCATATTTGAGACAATATGTCATAAAAAATGACATCTCACCCACAAAGACACCGAAAGCGGGGGACCACAATTCTTTGAATTTACTCTTTTTTTTTTTGGTCAAAATTTGGGAAATAGGCCATAGCTTAATTTTTCACACCTTAATTGTGAATAATTCCAAGATCATTGGATGTCTTTATAATTTATTTGTGACTCCATTGTTATTAATCTATTTACAGTGACCCTTATCTGAATATTTTTTGATTGTTGACAAACGTATCAAAAATTGAGTGCTTGAGAAATCAAGATTAATGCTTATCAATAAATAATGGCAAGCTACTTCATCACTTATTCGTTTTGGGATCCTTACTTTTGAATTTGGGCTATTCGAAGGGGAGGCACAGATGTAGAATACTGAAATAGGGTAGGGTTGTTAATTTCGACTGCTCGTATTGATAGAATACATGTACCTTAAAATAGTTTGTTTATAGCCTTTTGTTTTGTGTATGTGTAATTTTAATTTTTATGCAGAAAGAAAATGCATTTTTAATAAATAAAGTCAATAATAATTTTACTTCTAGAAATGTAAATAGGTTCTTCAATGGAAAATTACATCCAAGAAGAAAATTTATCACCCAGAATTTACAGACGAGTATTTTTTAGCCACTGAGAGAAATTATCAAATCATCCACCAACAAATATTAGCCTCGAGTTTCTTTCATTGAATACAAAGTTACATACTGTTGCTACAACATGTACATGTATATATGTGTATATGTCTCTCCTTTTTACATGCAGTTATAAAATGTACCTCTGATGATTTAGTAGATATGATTATAAATACTTTATGTTCCTCATGTACCATGTATGGTTTGAGCAAATAAATTGATTGATGCTTCTAGTTTGTCCCATTGTACCAGTCAATGTTTCAGATGCTGCAATTTCAGCAAAGGAATGACCAGGTTTACTGGTTAACATTGTTGGGGCAGGTTAAAAGTTTTTGGTGCAATTTTCATTTCCAAGTAACTATAAGCCCTAGGTTGACAAAACTTGCATGGGATGATACATTTCACGGTCCACGCTTATGGACTTGCTACGGATGCTGAATCTGACTTTCATTTTGTGATATGAGTGAACAGGTTAAAGCTTTTGGATCAGCTTCATTCTAAAGTAGGTATAAGCCCTATGTTGAGCAAACTCGCATAGATGATACCACAGGCCTTTAGATCGCTTAGAAAAAAAAATTGAGGTGTTGAAAAAAAATATATATATTTTTTTTTTTTACACACAATTTTTTTTTCAAGCGATCCAAAAGCCTGTGGATGATATATCTAAGGATGCACACTGATTAGCTTGCTTTGGATGTTGAACATCCTTTGTTGCTCTTGAGGAGAAGTTTGTTACATATGTAAAACTTTGATCACCCATAGTGGCCCCACTCTACCCCTGGTAATCAAGATATAAACAAACTTGATTCTAAACTACTCGATAATGATTCCATTCCAAAACTAGAAGTACTGTAAGCATTGTGCTCACTAAATGATACCTCCTCCTCCCATATGATTATAATGGCAAAGTCCATTTTTGCTCCGGGAGACCCAAAATAAGTGTCAGATCAAAAAGTAAAAATAGAATTTGCACAATGGCATTATGTAATAACATTTCTGTGAAAGTGTCATTAAATTTTATCCAGTACAGATAGCTAGACGGAGGGACATCCCGATCACTATATACCCTCCCACTTTTAACTGGGGGTATAATGACTGATCATGGTTTTGCTATGCTTGAAAAGAAGATTTAAAATGTTTTCCCTATAGATTCTTATGTAAAATTGTGATCCCCCAGGGTGCCCCCCCCCTAAAATTGAAGTAAGTAATTCAATTTACCTGATTTTCTAAAATAATAAATCGCTTTCTCAACAGCAGAATCAGTGTAACTAAGATGAGCATTGTGGCCGACTGTTTTTAATTTTTGCTAGCATCCAGTCAACTTTTGATAATGATCAATTTTTCAAAGAGGGCAACAAAGTTGCTTCTGAAAATTAGTATTAATATGCACCTCAATTCAGCACAATACTGTACCACATTGGAATTTTTTATAATATTTGAATTATTGCATTGAACACATCAAATTAGTTGATATCTTCTGATAATAAAAAAATCTCATGATCTGACAACTGTGTCTGCATTAATTTAGCACTGCATAAATTATATAAGTTATGTTATGCATGCATGCATGCATATTAAATACCAAAACTTCTCCTCTGCTTTCAAGGGCTTGGAACCTTCTACTTGAAAAAAAACATGTTTATTCAAGCAGGCAGCATTAAAAGTTTTGTGCATTTTTTTTAAATTTTTTATTTTTTTTTTTTTTGTTGCTCTAAATTTTTTTTTTAATTCAATTTTTTTTCTTTCTTTTCTTTTTGCTTTTTTTGGTATTGTTTTCTTTTTTTTTCTTATTATTATTATTTTTTTTTTTTGCTGTTGTTTTTTTTTCTCTTTTATTTCTCTCTCTTTTTTTTCTTGGCTTGCTAATGAAATCAGACATTTACAAACATAAGCAAATCACCATTTAACACAAACACAAAAAAATCTATTTACAAATCACAAATTAACATTTTCAAATCAAAATTTTATATTCTTTTAAATGCAAATCATGTCACAAATTACAATTAAGGTATTCCAATTCTCAGGTTCTGAAAATCAAGCATTGACTAATTGGAAATGCTCACAAAAAATGTCTCTGAATTTTCAAAGTAACATGTTCTAACCACAATAATTCTTCAAACTTCATCTTTCAAGTTTATTATATTATATATACACTGTATAGAGAAAATTAGTAAATCTCAAATACTTTTTCAGGGATTGCAAATAAAAACACCTGCTATGCATTTTCCAATTCAAATTTGATCAATTAACACATTTTAAAAATAAAAATCGTAGGTATCCAGATTTTTGAAGAAATTCCACAATTTAGTACATATAATGTACTTTAATTTCTCCCATATGGTTATAACTGCAAAGTGTAAAATGACTTTCCTGTCATTGCAAAGCACCATAAATAACTTCTAACTTTATATCATATCAATAAACATTGGTATCTATGGTTAAGATTAAAATGAACATCAATTTCTTGATACATGTATATAAAAAATGCTTTTATGTGAAAGTTTCATCAAATTTCATTCAGTGGTATGAGAGGTATAAAATGAAAATTGTTGCATGAAAATATTTAATTTTCAAGTTTCATTTTGAGACTTTTTGAACTAAATTAAAAATTAAAGACTTGTCCTTCTTGGACGGAATTAACGATTAAAAGCAATTTATCTTACTGCATATTTAGTCACATCAGTACATAATGCATTCATTTAGATGCACACAGCAAACAAATTGAATCAGAATTGACTATAATAAATTGTACAACTGCTGACAGACTTTGTACATTAGAAAAATAATTATTTAATATTGAAACAATGATTGCATCTGCAAAATATATAACTTGTTTAATTTCAGATAAAATAATTCATTTTACAATGACAAAGTGTACAATGATTTTCCTGTCTTGCAAAGCACCATAAATAACTTCTAATAAATGTCCATGATTTGGTTGGCCTAACATAGCAGGTCATATTTTACAAACATTTTATAGTTTTTTTTTAACATTTAGTTTGAAAGACCTTGTGAAATTGTAACATTTATGCTCGTTTTACCTCGGAGGTACTATAACATAGTAATGTTTCACAAAAAATAAACACCTAAAATATTTAATGCTTAGATGCATGATACGTGTACATGTACATTATAGAATATATTTCAGAAGATTAGAAGTTATTTCACCGCCCTACCAAACTGAACCAAAATTTATCTAATTCAAAATTTTAATACATCAGTACATAAAACGAAACTGACAATATTTCTATAAATGGTTGTTTGCATGACCCCGGGGGTCATGAAAAATTTAATATCTACACTATGCCAGGCTTGAACCAAAAACTTTTCACTTTGAGTGCCTTGAACAGAAGTTTTTTAGACCCCAACTTACGAGCTATCACCGCTACACATATGTACAATTTAAACTACCCTTTACCCAAGAAGCACCACATTCACGCATTTGGATTTTTTGGGAAAAAGTTGAAAAGTTTCGTGGTCAAAATTCTCTCACATTTTTTAAAAAAGTGCATTCGTATTTTCTTACATGTAATCAAAATACACACAAATAAAGTTTCAAAATCATGGAGAGAAAACCCAGAGATAGAAAAATTTTAATTTTAACGTGTTTAAAAATGTACCATTTGTGTTCCAAATATCTAAACTTGCCAATTTTCAAGTTATTTTTTAGCAAATTGTCCAACCTTGGCCCAGTTTCGGGAAAGTATTTTCCTTTAATTTTGGCATTATTAGCAAGGCTGTTGAATCGCTAAAAAAATGTTAAAATTTCATGTGACATTTCTATACAAATTTTCACTTTTAAAATCGCTAAAATTACTTCTTGCTAAAAGTAAAATACCAGTTTTAAAGGAGAAATCGCTAAATTTGTGTACAACAAAGACAACGACAAAGGTTCACTTCTATTTTAATAGGGATAAATAGACAGCACTTATATCAATTGGGTCCCCTACTAAATTGGGATTGTGATCAGTCCTAGATGAGGTGCCAACAAAGGCTTTCAAGATGCAACTTACTGTGCGCCCTTGCGAACTTAGCCTGGGACCGAAAAGTGCCCAGTATCCGTCTGCTTCCACGTGGAGGCATCGCATAGGACTTGTTGTGGAGAGGCTATGTACTGGCAGGGGAAAACATTCCCTTTTCGCATTGCTGCTAGCCAGCGGTGATGGTTGAAAGCGAGAGGCGACAAGCACACAGACACTAACACCAACAAACCAGACGCATCACACAACATTAAGCAGACTGTTAGTAGTTTTAGTAGCTTGTTACGAGGGTTGTTCGAAAAG
This sequence comes from Saccostrea cuccullata, assembly GCF_032062105.1. NCBI lineage: Eukaryota > Metazoa > Mollusca > Bivalvia > Ostreida > Ostreidae > Saccostrea > Saccostrea cuccullata. Next base: position 446 of record NW_026939401.1, on the reverse strand, counting down.
TTTGTGGACAATGTCAATCTTCGTTATATTACTCACTAGAAATTTTAAATGAGCACAATATAATAATTGTGTAAAAATATATGTTTTGTTAATGTGTAACATTTCATTTCATTTGACTTCACAGAAATCAATTTACTTAATTTTGATATCAACATGTTTTGTACCCGCGGAGGACACAACAAGGCAATGTAACGTCAAAACATAGCGCATCATCAATTTCTAAAAAATACTTAATCCCTATACATTTCACACAGTATTATCCAATACCCACTCATTTAAAAACCTTTTTCTAATGCTTGACATTTATTTTAACAATTGTTTTTGGTGTATGATTTCCTTTGTTAGGGTTTAATATCTTTTATAACTTAACTCTTCTTTCACAGGATAAGAAACTCTGAAGTGCATATGTCTTTCCTTGAGGTTCTAACTTTTTTAAGTTGCTGTTC
>NW_026939400.1:2500-9121 GCF_032062105.1 Saccostrea cuccullata | reverse complement strand
TTTGGGATTTTTTGGGATTTGTCCTGGGAATCTTTCTGTTTCTGTTTAGCTCTGGCCTCTCTTTTTTCCTTCTCGGCTTTAGTCTTACGCTCTCTCTCGTCCCTAGTAGAAGACTTGGGTAAGCGTGGTACACTGTGTGTACTATCAGACAATGTCTCCACACTGCTCCCTATGTTAAACTTAGACTTACTCTCTACAGAGGTTGTGTGGTCTTTGTTTGGTTTCCTGCAGTCCTCACTGTCACTTGATGTCACCCCTTTTCCCCATCCTTTCTCAGACTGTCTTTTAGTTCCTCCTTTACAGGAGAGCAGTTTAACAACTGAAGCTGCTCCTCCAATGATATGGATTTTGCCAAACCCTGTAAAAATATAAATGCCTTTTTTGCGTGAAATGTACCAATTATAAGGTTTTGCATCAATAAGGCAATTTAACAGGTGTCGCCATTTCCAAAATATCAAATACTGTACGTGTACATTAATTGGCGTATTCAAAATTAGTGGAATCCAGTGGTATAGAGTTGTTACCGTAATAATGAATTAGTGCGACACATGTTCATGCCTTGTCTTTTCTTAGTACAGTAGAACTCGTATATCACGAACTCTATGGGACATATGAAATTACTTCGCTGTATCTGTAATTTGCTATAATCTGTGTAAGGAATTCCTTAAATTTATATAGGTAGGGATCCATATCTTTGCTATATCTATGAATTTGCAATATCCGTTTTCGTACTAAACGAGTTTTACTGTAAATGATTTGTGACGCGCCAAGCAAAAACCTCCTTACGTCTATTATGACGTAACGTCAAAAGACGCGTCTAAAGTCAACAAGGTAAATGCGACGTAAAAACGTCTCCTTGAGAGAAACTCTTCCCAGTAGAACAAGGGGATGTTGTTTTATTTATATGCTAAGACAGATTCTTGGGTGTAATCTGATGTAGTTTATTCATTAAAAACTTAGTCTCCGTCAAGTGTCTGTTTGATCTTTCTTTTTCACAATTAAGTGTGTATTTTTTAAAGATTTCCAGTGGTGGCTGAAAAATTCCCGTGGGGCCATTTTTAAAATGAAATCTGTTTGCTCTCCCCCTATTCGGGTTAAAAAAAATTACATCGGTAGGTAGGTCGATTTTTTTTTGTCGGAAATTTTCAGTGTTGAAAAAGATTGAAGGCATACTTTCTGAAATAAAAAAAAGTTGTTGATAGGATGAGAAATTCCGGAATTAATAATTTGGAAGTTTTAAAAAGATTTTAGTCGGTTCATTTTAAAAGATCAAACAAACAAGTTTTTAAGGATAGTTTTTTAAATTTAATGTCCAGCAGTTTCATCGTGATGCACATGCAATTTAACAGGAGCATTAAACTAGGGTATTTTTATTTAAATAGCGATGCAATGAAAATTGACCTGAATTACTTCTCTTTTATTTGTGGAATTAATTTAACAGCTATCCAATTTATACGGTATAAACTGGGTTGGGACAGTTAACGCTACCGTTTACATAAATAAAACGTGAACTGTTATCGATAAATAGTTAAGTTTACTTTTTAAAAAAAGTATTCTCATAGATACGACAAAGAGTTTTTATTTGGTCGCTTCTTCCGCAATTAGTTTTAGCTGTCGATTTAAAATGAATATTTTGAAGAAAGACCTTTTGAGCTTCTCAATTTATTTTATTGTTGAACACCTTCTCATGTTGTACAAAAAATGTAGAAAAAATTCGCCCCCCCCCCTTTCTCCTGTATCGCGTGTTTTGCTCTATTTCTTTCGATACTTCGTGCAAATTTTGTCTTGAATTTACGGATGCTCGCATACATTGTAAGTTACAGTCCCACTATCTAAAATATTTCATGATTGAGAATTAAACAGATTGAACAATATCTTTATCGACCTTTTCATAATCTGAGGTTATACTCAATACACCGAATGTAAAAATGGCAAACATGATACATCTCTAAAATGTTATAATTCATACAAATTGTTACAAATTCATACAATTTGTTTGAACACTTTCAAAACATTCCCACCTATTATTATTTTGTGCATGGTTTATCTACATGTACTAACGAAGATTCTGGAGTTCTGGATTCCTGAAAACATCATAATTTCGGTCATTTATAAAATCGCTGAATCAGGCTGTTGCATGTACATGTAGTATTGTCTCCGGTGCTCATTCAGCCTTCTTTACTTAAAACATCAATGCAGTATGAAAGTATACATTAAACGTTTTAGCGGTTAAAGACTTTCTTTTTAATGATTTTATTTTAACCTTTAGTATTAAGGATTATTTAACCTGTAGTAATAATTTCCCCGACAAAGACTTTACTACCAACATTTCATGATTTAACATCTACCTTGGAAAATAATAATCTTGTTTCCGCAGTGGCGGATTTAAGGGGGCGCACCCGGCGCCCCCCCCCCCCCCTAAATTGTGAAAGATAACGTAAATCACAGTTTCGTCTAAAAAATGTAAATATATCTACTTGGTAGACCTCATTTTTACCCTACAAAAACTCTAGAACCCAGGAGCTTCCGGGGGCTTCGCCCCCTGGTCCCCCACCAGGGCTTTGCCCGGACCCCACTGGGGCCTCAGGCGGCCCCAACCCCTTCCTCTTTTGGCGCCCCCTCTAACTTGAATTCCTGGATCCGCGCCTGTTTCCTTCTGTTAAATCGCAATTAAATGAATATGTATATGCGTTTCAAATTATGAAAATTTGCTACCAATTACACGTAATTTATTAAATGTATACATGTAATAAACTTTAACAATGTCAATAAATTTTTCCTGCAAAAGTTGCATTGAACATGTACATGTATGGGCAGTTTAATTCAAAATTAGTACGGTACAAATCTGCTCAAAACATTGGCGTCAGAAGCAAATTGAAAGGGGGGGGGGGGGGGGCTAGGTATAAGAATTTTTTATACCTTCAAAAAGACCTGACAAGCAAGAAAAAAAGGAAATGTGCATTGGTTACACACGAAAATCCTATTACGGGAGGAGGGGGGTTAGGTTCGAATTCCAGTACCAAAATTTTTTCCAAACGCCACCACTTTCCCCATTTTAAACCTATACTGCAACATGTCTATGGAAAGTGGGGGGGGGGGGGGGTAAGCCTACGCAGCAATGTCCAAAATGTCTACTATGTCTATCTTTGGGAAAAAAAGTGAGGGAGGAAGCCCCTCCTAGCCCCCTCTCCCGGTTCCGACGCCTATGCATAATATATTAATCCGTGGTAATATGCCTATATTTGTTCAAGATATATGGAAGTTGGGGCATATAAATATCTGAATACAATGTATATTTTACTAAGTCAATGATCAAATCGCTATATATTCTAAGATAAAGGATTTATCGAACATAAAAAGATACATGTTGGTCGACTTGAATATTGCGTGCTTGATCAACTAACCCATTCATACATGTACAGCTTCTCGTTTATAAAAAAAAATGTATAAATTACAACAATTAATTATTTAAAAAAAATAACAAAAGTTACAGCTTAAGATTGTACATGTGTGCCTTGTTCTTGTTTAGTTCAGGTAATCAATTAAGCGTGAATGTCCATAGCTGAGACATGCCCCCTCCAGTTTACGATGATCGATAAGAATGTTTTACCCGTTCTCTTACTTTCTGTTGCTATTTTTAACACGCATGTTTAACCAATACTAAAATGCAACTAGCATTTTATATGGTTAAAATAAATCATAATGTGTGCATGTACTTTCTCAGGAAGGTAACAGTGAAGCTTAGTATAAGCCTTACATTCTATTCCTAGAAATGAAGTTGTGGAGTGTACGTGTCACTTGTGGGAATCATATATATTCTGGTATTGTGGTTTGTTATTCGACTTATATACAATGATCGGTTCAAAATTAATTCATGATTAACTTCATACATATAAATTGCAGATTTTTTTTTTTATTTAACAAGATTTAAAAATACATATATTTTATTAGGTAGGGATTGGTGTTACATGCTGATTCACCGAAAAGTATGCAGATGCATTTAGTTGCAAAAATAATTCTAAATATATTTATTTTCAATAATTTAAACATGAATATAAAATAGGAAACGGAAGGCCAGGAAAAATGAATCAAATGTTAAAAAATTACTAAGAAATAATGATTGGACACTATAAACTTTGATGCACCTAATCTTTATTGATTTGATTTAAATAATGCATTTATTGAATTATACAAACGCATTGGAAACAAGTTTGACAACTTTTTAAGTTCTTCTTGTGAATGAAAGACTGATTTCATAACGACACCCGAAGAAGAAAAGGACCACACTCTACTACAAGAGACAAGTACAATTTATTCTTGGGTGCAGAATATCTTTTCAATAAGCCAAAAAGTCTTCAGTATTAAAACATTCGAAACTAAAACATGTAAATAGTTATTTTGTGGTAAAAGAAATGTTATTTTTCCTTTAGATAGAAAAACAACCTGTCGCACTCTTTAAAATTTCAGGTACTATGACAATACTTTCTATCTTTTCTGTATTGTATAGACTTTTAATGCCCGGGGTGGGGGTGGGGGGTAGGTAGGGGGGGTTAAGGGCTGTCTCGATCTTTTTTTAAGACAATACTTTGATAGTGTGACAGAGAAAATTACGTGCCTCTGCTTAATTGGGAACGAACCCGAGGCCTCTGTGCTTTACTGAATAAGCTTTAGGTTATCCCACTAGCCTAAGCTAGTAGGAAGTCGTACGTGTGTCGTCTGTACTACCACAATAGGATTTTTTAAATTCAAATGTTGCTTATTTTCTTTTACTATTGCAGTGATGTAGATTTCTGCCGCTAACTGCATTAAAAAGCCATGAATTGGAAGACCTGCCAGCGGAAGAGAAGATTTTTGATTTTGTCATGAGTTTTTTTTTTTTTCCCTTGACGATCATTTCGGTCCATCACCCTCGCCCCCCCCCACCCCCGTCTTTTGTTTCTAAAAGATATACTTTAGAATTTTTCTATTATTACAATGAATGTAAAAAACTTAATTGTTGATACTTTTAAGGAAATCGAATAAAAAGTTTAATAATAATAAATATCATCAAATTATTATATACATGCAGCTTTAAGTCATTTTACGATTTTACATTATGAAAATTCATGCAGTTACGCAAGCTTACTCTGTACGTCAAAGTAAATATTCCGTCTTTGTCAAGCGATTTTTCATACATTTATATACAGAAATATATGTCATGTTATACATCAAATGAAAGAGAAAGAAAAACTTTACAAGAATCAATAAAAAACTGAAAATGTCAAAATTCTTCGTTAAGGGAGGTTTTTGCTTGGCGCGTCACATTTTCTAGTGGCATTCATGAATCAGCGCATTCTTGTCCACGCCAAAGCCACTATGAAGCCCGCTTTTTTTAGTACACATACAGTATATCTTAATATTTTGATATAAATATAGAACATTTCAAACCTTTTCAATCATGTATTCATGGATACTGATTTGCTTCGGTCCTGGCTGCAGGACAATATTTCCATCCTTTATAATCTGTTCTGGGATATTAAAAAATAATCCAACTACAGTGGGAAGGGATGGGTCATCTGACAAATAGTAAGGCATGCAGTTAAACCTCCTCCCCGAAACAAGCTGGGAGAAGAGAGTCATGGATTCCTCAGTCCATATCTTGTATTTATTGTCTGGAGCAACCTGCAAATATAACAAGTACATCATTATAAAGATAATATCTTAGTGGTTTCTTAATCTTAAATTGCCAACAAAGGAAAAGATCCTGTATTAGTAACATATTCTTAATGACAATAAAGTTAAGCCTTGCATTCCACCATATTTCAGTTTGAAGTCTACATCTTGCATTTCCTACAGGTACATGTATACCAACCTGTTGTTTCCAACTTTTCAATTATAAGCAATCATTAATAAAGTGCCAAGATATTGTCCATCTCAAGCTAAATTCTCTTAAGTGTTCTTGCCCTCCATCTTTTGGCAGAGCTTTAAGTTTAATGTATTAAAGAGGTTTAGTTACAAGTGACATAACAATACTGAAGTATAGTCAACTGAAACAAGAAAAAAAGAACTTTACACGTTTATGTCGTATGTGTAGACAGTGTATTACACGTTCTAAACTTGTAGCTACACATCGGATTTGACATCATGATGTCGAAGAACACAACAATTGATGACGTCATCTGTACAAGTTTGTCGCAAAACGTGTAACTAAACCTCTCTATTGTTTTTACTTCTGTACTAATAATTTTGAGGGATTTCCACACACAAACTCACCTGTGTTAAGGCACACAGAATGCCCTGTGCTGGCAGACTAGCAAACTTCTGTGGTAAGTTCCTCAGGTGGGACTGCTTCCTAGACTCTCCATTTCCATAATCAACAAATAATACTTCTACTGATGGATCAGAACCTAGAGAATACAATATCAACATAATCAACAAATAATACTTCTACTGATGGATCAGAACCTAGAGAATACAATATCAACATAATCAACAAATAATACTTCTACTGATGGATCAGAACCTATAGAATACGATATCAACATAATCAACAAACAACAGGCCCAGGGGCCACAGCGCTCACCTGAGCACATCGGGCTTGAATTTACTCCCCCCCCCCCCCCTCCAGGCATTCATCATTTG